>NC_079210.1:2720635-3020635 GCF_026745355.1 Beta vulgaris subsp. vulgaris
AAGTTCATCCTATGAACTTTCTAATAGCCTTGGTCATATGAAGGTGGCCAATAAGTCGATATTGGCGCCCACCTTAGTAGCGCTAGACTCTGCCGTTGTAGGATCCTCTGGCTCTATGATTGGATCTTCTCCAAAGATCCTGGCCATATGGATGTTCCACTGCTGAATCTTTACTGCTTCAAAGATTTCTTTGTCCTCTTGGATAATGTATAGGGCCTGATGATGATTGAAGCAATCCTCATCAACATCGCCTAAAACATCCCCATGGTGATCGAAATCCATCTCTTTGAATTTTTGTGAGATGATCAAGAAAGTTTTGCTTTATAAATTTTGTAAAGTAGAGACGTAGAGATGAGATAATGAGTGACATCTCTTAAACATACACTTCTTTAAATAGTCGTTTTTTCGCATAACAGTTACTTTAACAATAACTTCTAGGCTTAAACTTTAAGTGTTGGGATCACTTTTCAAGAAGTTTAAAAGAGAAATTGACCATTTTGATAGTAATCCTCATAATGACTTTACGTCTATAAACCTTAGGGCTTAGATTTTAATTTTTTCGATTCATTATACTCTTTTAAACGTTTGAGTTTAATGCATGAGTATCATTAATACAAGTACGTAATTTGTTACGTGTAAAGAAAAAATGATCTCAAAATTATTTAGGTTTAAACATGAGACAAAACGTATTTTATTTAATCATTATCAACTATTACATAGTATCTAAGAGAGACTACGAACATATCCCTCCTTTTTTTTGAGGATACATAATTAATTTTCTCTTTGAGGAAGTATATACTTAAATTTTTATAGCATATGTTTCATAATATATTTTTCTCCCATGTTAATTTTGTGATTATTTTGTTGATAATAAAAAAGGATGTTCTACGTGGTTGTTCTTATGTTCTAAATATAGTAAAACATATGTTCTAAATAGTTTTTCTAATGTCCTAAATAGTTCTTATACTGCTCTAAACTTTTCTTGTTGTGTTCTAAATAGTTATTATTATGTTCCAAATAGTTCTTACTATATTCTAAATAGTTCTTGTTATGTTCTAAATATTTCTTGTTGTGTTATATATAGTTCTTGTCGTGTACTAAGTAGTCACACTAAAGTTTTGATTTTCCTAATTTATAAATTTATTTTAAAAAAATATGAATATTATTGTATACTTTATTTCTGCATTTTTGGAATTAAAAAGAAAAACAATCAACTAAAAATTACCGAAAACACACCAAAATTTCTAGAAGGTATTTGATAATTACTTACTTTCTTCATTGGAACATGTTAAAAATAATTTAAAACATACTTGAAATAATTCAGAACATACTTAAAATATATTAGATCATACTTAAAATATATTAGAACATACTTAAAAAAAAATTAAGGACATAACTTTGAAAATTTAAAACATGTATATATAAATATATGTGTTGATTAGGTCTTACGTAAAGAGACATGTTCATTAACTACAAATCATAGCATGTGTTCTATAACTTATTGTGCTAAAAATCATAGCATATGTTCTAAGAAGTGTTGAATATGTTTTAAAAACAAAAATTTCAAGTATGTTCTAAAAAATATTGCATATGTTCTAAACATAAATATGTTCTCACATAAGGACCCATTCTCAGCGGATCCCGACCCCACACACACACATACCTTGAAACATAAAAATATATAATAAACTAATTTGAAATAAATATAAGCTCAAAACATAAGAAGTATTATTCAAAGTAAAAACTCGGAACATCGCCCGAGCCTTACACTAATCTATATAAATTATAAATATACCAAAAGGCGATCCTAGCTAAACAAAGAACGATGCCACGTTGCGCTCTTCCTAAAGGAGTTTTAGTTTATATAATCCATGTACAATAAAAAGAATAAGAAATTACATAGTATAAGTTTTGATCCCGTAACCTCAAGTTCATATAATAAAGTTTTAACCACTATTCAGTGTTATCATTTTAAGGTACAATATTGATAAATGAAAATTTTCCTTACCGGGGCTAGAGATGACAATGGGTCCCGGACCCGATCCAGATCCGTTAGGACCCGACCCATTTATAAGGGTATGTGTCCAGAAATTTTAGACCCAATGAGTCCGGGTCGGATCCAAGTCCCAAAAAACATGAGACGGGTCTGGTCCGGGTCCACATATGCTAGATCCAAACCCTACCCGCGCACCTATTTACATATTAGAATTTTTTTTTACATAAACTCTAAGGTTTTGTGAGTTGTAATTTTGAACTCGTTAGTGTTGTAACTTCATCTAAGACTTTTAACTTTGTAAGTTGTAACATTTTAACATTTTCTGAGTTAATTTTAATTTTTTTATTTAGATAATGCTTTAACTATGGATACAGGACCTGTATATATTAGAGCAAAAATTTGTAATTAGATATATTCAAAAATGTGATGAAACTTACATATAGTATAAGTTTTGATCCCGTAACATCAAGTTCATATAATAAAGTTTTAACCACTATTTAGTGTTATCATTTTAAAGTACAATATTGATAAACTAGCTTTTAACCCGTGCAAAAATGCACGGGAGGTTTTATATAGATATAATTTGGACGTGCATAATGTATGGGAATTCTTTTGTTAATTAATTAGTTGTTTTTGTTTCAAATTTATAGAATCCGTAATTTGTGCCTTTAAGATGGAAATAATGTAAAATGTAAATTATATTTCATGATATATAAAATCCTTTGTTACAACATTTTAAACTTTAAAAATCTTGTAATCGTAATATATACATATATAAATCCATAGATGAAACAAAATACACATTAAAGTGCGCGGGAATATTTTGTTTTGTCCCCCTTAAAAAAAAAATTGTTTTGTAAATTTAGGATGTTTCTTCTAAAATCATGGTTTGAATATTAGCTCGTGATTTAAAGTTTTTATAATCATATCGTGTAATAAAAAATATTTTAAAACCGGCTTATGACCCGTGTGTTCAATGACTGATGTAGCTAATGTCATGATAAAATACACGGGAGATTTTTTTGTTGATTCGATATACTAAAAAATATCGATGACTATTTTATTTATACAAATTCTTTAGTAACACAGATATACAATAATTTAATGTGGGACGGCGATAACTTTTTGCCTTAAATACGTCAATTTTATTAATCTAAAAGTGACCCATTTAAAATTAAAAGTTACAATTTGCTTAAAAGGTACCTCTTTTAACTTGTGAAATCACCCATTTGATTTTTTTTTCTTAATTATATTTTTGAAGATTATTTGCAGAATAAAATTATTTTCCCCTTTTCTAGATTCTTTGTTATTCTTTGATTATCTTACTATTAGATATATCCGTTAAAAGGCTGCAACACTTCGATACCACTATTTTGTTTGTGATGGTAATTGACAATGGTATATCAAATCTTCTTGAGATACAGTTATCTATAATAATATGGTTGTTGTATAATAATTACATAAGGTAATTCATTTTACACGAATTTTTTCAATCTTCGTCATCCATTACCCGACTGTATAGTAATATGGTTGTTGTATAATAATATGGTTGTTTTTGTCATTCCATTTAATTTCAATTATATAAACCAAACTCCGATTTTGAAAAAACCCTATCAATGTCGCTTGTTTCCTCTTAATCCAGTGCAAATCTAAGTGAGACTATGAGAATGGAATCATAGATTGTCAACTTTCTAAAGTGGTAGTTTTTTTTTTATATGACACTTCATCGTTTTTTGTTTATACAACAAATCGGTGAATATGCACTTAATATTTTTGTTTAATTAAAAGTTGTACCAATTCTCTTTGCTTTAACCCCACTAAATCCTAATTAGGTGGTCATTGAATTTATGAATTGATGATTTAAGCTTTAATTTTTAACAACTTTTTTAAAAAGTATTTTTTTTACTGGGAATTAAAAAGAAGGTGGTTGACAGTATGTATTTCATCTTCATTGTAAAATTAAATTTCTTTGGTGCCTTCCTTGCAAACGTCGTTAATCTTCCATCAACCTTTTTAATATTTTCATGTTTGCTCCATCAAAAAATGTTTTCCTATTAACTGGTTGTGATCCACATGTCTTTTCAATTTTTTAAGATCACAAGTTGAAATAATGTTAAAACTTTTTTTAATTGAACAGATGGACGTAATGGAGAGAAAAAAAAGCAAGAGTTAGGAGTTGCATCATGCATGTAAATATATATAGTAGTGAGAAATTTGGAAGCCAATTAGTATAGCAAAAATCACGACCATAATATGTTCCCAAAATAACAAATTTTAGAATATTGCCTTGAAGGATACATATTTGCTTTATACCAATTGACGTATTTCGAGCTATCGTTGACTAATCTAGCCTATTACGTTCTCATATTATGCTATCATATCTGTTATTTTAGGATGTATAATCAGTTTGAAAATAATTATATACCAAAATAAAATCATTCTCCCTTACGCTGATTGCCTGATATATTACCATAATTCCTTCCTTAAATTCTGCCAAAATCTTTCAATGCAAAGCAACGAAATCATTACCGCAAGAGGATATCAAACAGCCCATGGTTTAAATTTGTCAATATGTATTGACACATGACAAAATGGTGGAGAGCTACGACACGTGGCATTAGCAATTGAAGAATCATTGTGGACATGCCAAGTAGGATAAATGAAAACTTTCCTTACTGGGGCTAGAGATGATAATGGGTCCTGGACCCGACCTAGAGTCCTTAGGCCCGACCCATTTATAAGGGTATGCGTCCATAAATTTAAGACGTAATGAGTCCGGGTCGGATCCGAGTCCCAAAAAACATGAGATGGGTCTGACCCGGGTCCACATGTGCTAGGCCAAAACCTTACCGCAGACCCATTTACATTTTAGAATTTTTTATATACCTAAACTCTAAGGTTTTATGAGTTGTGATTTTGTGTTGTGAACTTGTTAGTGTTGTAACTACATCTAAGACTTGTTTAGATAATGCTTTAACTATGGATACAAGACCTATATATATTAGAGCGAAAATTTATAATTATATATATTCAAAAATGTGATGAAACTTAAAACTAAGAAGGACCCATTTAGGATCCAATTAAGACCCGTGGACCTGCTAGACCCAACGGATATAGGTCTGAAAAATATAGACCCAACGGATCTGCGGCAGGTCTGAATCTGTAAAAAATAAACGGGTCCGAGTCTAGGTTGACCCGATCTAGACTCCCCCCATTGGCCATTACCATCCCTGTCTGGAGCATAGTCCGAGACTAAAAACTAATTGATGTTTAAAACTAGGTCCACATGCTGGGTGTATGTTCAACAAATTGGGGCCAAAAATTACACAATAGTGAAATACCTTATTGCCTTTAATTAGGAATGACAACGGGTCGGACTTGGACTAGAATATGTATAATCCGACTTCGACCCTAAAAGAAGTCGGATTTTAAATATGACTGCAACCCTGATAATTCAAATCTGACCCGACGTAAAAACGAACATCTGACTCCGGTCTGAATCCGACATCGACTCCGATAATCCAGACATTCGACTTTCTTTCTGCACGATTTTATATTATAATAAAAACTTGTATAATATAATCAGAACATTCGTCATTATTGTGTTGCATTCCCTTAATGTCGATTCATAGTAATCAAAGGTGTAATAACGTATCTTTTTGTCATATCATGAGTTATACATTTGTGTTTTATGTAGGAAAATTTAATTTGAGTCATATAAATTAGGTCTTGTCTAATAAAAGTATACAATTATTGTAGTACACACATAACTACACTAGATTATTAATTAGAGTTTTATATTAGATTTAGCTATTCACATAGGTCATAAGGTTTATAAGGTATTAGACTATTAGGCTGGTCCATCATCGAATTGAGTATATATAGGTAAGATCTTGTTTAATAAAAGTATATAATATTTTAAAATGATATCATAACTCATAAGCATATGTATGATAAGTTTGATAAGTATGTCAAGTGTCAACTGTCACATGACATATACATACTACATTGGAGAGTACTCTCATGTCATGTGGCACCTCCATCTACGCATCTTTCCTTTAATAGGAACACCTTTGAATATAAACTAAGACCAATTGCTTGAAAGTTAAAGTCAAAGTGATGATAGATTATACATTAATATAAAAAAATTAAGACTAATTACTTCAAAGTCGGAGTCGGATGTCGAGTCGGATTATGTCGGAGTCGAATCAGAGGTGTCAGATTTTTTATGAGATCCGACTCCGACCCTACTTTTACTCGGAGTTGGACTTTTTAAACGGAGTCGAATGTATATTTTCTTTTCTCGTAGTCGGCCAAGATTATTTTACCTCGGATCGAGGCGGACTAGAGTCGAATTCGGACATAATTGTCATCCTTAACTTTGACATGCTACTAGTCTACTACTGTTTTTATTTTTCCTTGTTTTTGGCTTTGCCTCGTTTCTTGCTAGTTTTTCTTTTTTTTTATCCTTATGAGCCATGAAGGTGGTACAAAGTACAAAGAAGGGGAGGGGGATTCGAACATGTGACCTATCGTTCACAGTACCTCAATCTTAACCACTAGGCCAAGACATCATTGGTTCGTTCCTTGCTAGTACTACTCTATTCCATATCACTTTCATAATTTTGTCCAAGCTCGAGAGAAATCTCATTCTTGTTTCTACTTTTCACTTCTCACTCCAAATTCTGACGAAATAACAACTACACTAAGACAAAATCGATCACCGGTCACCCGATCAGCATCTGCGAACCACCAATTCTTAAAATCACAATCTTCAGAAGGTAACTATAATATCTATTGCCAAACACGCCCTAACTCTGCATTAACTGTTTAGTTGAGTATTCTTGAAATTTGTAATTAGTTGAGATGTTTAATTGTTGGGTTAATATCCAAATGACTAATTCATTACTTAATTGGTTGATTCTCTGCTCAATTTCATGGTAACTTGGTTTTATCACTATGTTAATATTATTATCTGAAGTTGATAAATAATTATATTCCCTCCATCCCAAAATATAGTTCCCGTTTCATTTTATCTCCAAGACTTGCCTTTCACCTACGATATCTTCTATTGCTTATTAATAAAAAATATAAAAGTTGATATGACGAATTTACACATTAAGACGAATCTAACAAGACCCCTCATGATTATGTTTTTTTTTCAGGGCCGGTGATGGGGCTGTGCAAACAGCCCCACCGCACTGGGCCCCCATTTTAACAGGGCCTCATATATTATTTCTTGCATTTATTAAACAAAGTATTTGCTTTGGCTTGTTGGTAATGCTACATGACTATTTGTTTTATGTCATGAGTTCGAATCCCACTCTATGCAAAATTCACAATGTTTTTTTTTTTCATTATTACTTTTAAAAATTCATTTGGGTTTTGTGGTTGCGTCATTACCTTCTTCTTTCCAATATACTAATTTCATATAAGTCATCTCTCTTCCTTATAAGCATATGTGTTTTTCTTTTATGTAACATGTATAAATCATAATTCTACATAAAAGAAGAAAAGAAAGGTATTTGTCCTTCCAATATACTTATTTCATATAGTTCATATCTCTTCCTTATAAACATATATTTTTTCCCCATACTTTTATGTAACATGCACATATCATAATTTTATATATTCATCTATTTATTTTCCTAAAATTGTTTGATTATTGGAGTTATTGTGATAATAAGTTTTTGTTTGTCTATGACCATTGTTGATAAGGTAAGAAAAGGAGATAGCATTACTTCTCTTTTTTTTTTAAAAAAAAAAACTATTTTTTTCCTATAAATTATTTTTAAGGTCTCTCTTTTTTATTTGGCTCAATCATAAATTGTGAATTTTGTTCTTTTGTAATCACCATGTTATTCTATATGTAATTTTTTCACAATATGTATAAATCTATAAGAAAAATAGGGCCTAATTTTAAAATTAGCACAGGGCCCCCAAATTGTTTAGGACGGCCCTGTTTTTTTTGTATAGATTAGTAAGAATATTTGGTCAAAGTTTTTAAAATTTGACTCCCGAAATAGAAATGGGAACGGAGGAATTACTTGAAGTTGTGTATTTGTTGTTGCAACTGTGCTCTTTTTTTTTGTTTTTTTTTCATATAAGAATGATTATTATTTTGTGAAATTGCGCCTGTATCAGCAGCCCCGTTTATGACATTTTGGAGCCCCAAGGGTGAGCCTACATATTAGGGCCCTGATTAAGTTCAAGTTTTTTGAACGTTTTATTTTTCGATCTAGACAAAAAAATAAACAATTTTTTGGTCCGAAGTTTTTGAAAGAGACGTTAAGATAAGGAGGTAAGTACTTGCTCAGTTAATATGTCAATCAGAAAACCCAAAAAAAAAATTGAAAAGATGCATAATTAAATGATTAATAAAGAAATTTCAAATAAAGTTACAACCATCGAAAGACCAAAGGCGGAAAAATTTAACCTGGACCGAAATAAAGTGATAAAAAATAATTGAAATTTATATTAGATAATATCAAAATTTTATTTAAAAAAATTATGGATGAAAGGTCTATTCTTTTTAATTAATTTGCTTTGCATTATTTTAATAAAATATTATGAACTACTCTAAACTTATTCAGAACAATAGGGGTAAAATTAAATTTATCATTTTGTTAATAGTTTAGATTACACTTATTGATTAGAGTAAAAAGACCCGTTTCTCTGTGGATTCGACCCTACTTCCCTATCTACTTTAATTAGAGATTTACTTCCTCCGTGTTTTTATTCTTGCTACATAGAGAAAGTGGGGGGGTTTTAAAAAAGGTAGAGAGAGAAAGTAGGGGACCACCACTTTTTGAATAAAAAAACATTTGTTAAGGGAAAAGTATGAGTATTTTAAAAGAGAAGGTGGGAGACCACCAACTTTTTAATAGTATTTTAAGATTTTTATGGTGAAAAGGAATCCATTTATGGTATGTAGCATCTATTGTGACATTTCCATTTAAGGGAAATGTAGCATCTATAAAAAAACGGAGGAAGTAGGTTATTACTTTTGATTGGGTGATATGACTTTTGATTGAGTGATATGACTTTAGCCTGTCAGTTAGCAATACTATATTTGCTACATAAACGTCTTATTCACGCCGCTTAATGGATTAAAATTTTTATCAACTCATAAGTGACAAGTAGGTGCAGTTGCTTTTTTCATCACTTAACAAAGACAATGGAGGAAGAATATCAGATTGGACAACGTTGAATATTTCTTATCCATCACAAGTGCATACTCACTCTTTAACTATCTCAATAAATCCACAATTTAGTGGCTTTTTTGGCCTCCATAGATTAGAAACTCTATGAGAACTACTCACCAAGTAATGGCTTAAGGAAAACTAATAATCTAGATATTGCAATTTCACAAATCAATCTGCTAACAGAAACCTTCTCCAAATCAAAATAAGATTCCAACCAAACTTTAAATAAATAACCCAATCTAAAGATAAACCCTCAAATTATCAACAACAACCCCAGAATTACTTCGAATTATTTATATTATTAAATTAAATGCACAAAACAATACATAAAAACATAAACCAAACCACATATTTTACAAGAAATTTCTTCGAATTTGTGTTTATAACAACCAAATAAACTACTACCAACAATATCAAATCATCATAAACTACATTTTTGAACAATTTCAACCAAAAATTTCAAGCAAATTAATGTACTTCAATTTAATTAATGTACTTCAAATTCGAACAATTTCACACAAATTCACAACAATTTTGACCCATTTCAACCAAATCACAGCATTTTCGAACAATTTCAAGCAAATAAATGTACTTCATTTTCGAACAAATTCAAGCATACATACAACAATTTCGTTCCAACAATTCAATTGGTAAACCCGCACTCACAATTTCGAACCACCAAAATTCACCTTCTTCAGATATAAAGGGCTGCCTGCTTCCACGACCTACTCTGACGCCACCAGCAGCAACGTCCTTCGCCGGCGTTAATTACAGCAGCAGCAGCAACGACCACAGTCCCCACGACCGCCGGCGGGAGTGATTTGGGCCGTCGAAATGTGGGAGGGTTTGGGTATGAAATTTGGGAGGGAAGAAAATTTGGGTTTTTTTTAGAGCAAAATCGTGGATGAGGAGTATATTGAATTGAAATCGAGAAAGAGGAGGGAAAAAAAAACCTGACATTTCATTTCCAATTGGGCGGCGGTTCAAACCGCCGCCCATATCCTACGTTAGATTTGGGCGGCAGTTTGAACCAAAGCCCAATTGAACCGCCGCCCAATTAATTTTTTTTTTTTTTGAATATTTTGGGCTGCGGTTTGGTTTGAACCGCAGCCCATATACAATTTCGAACCGCAGCCCAAATGCTTTTTTCTACTAGTGGACTCACACCGGAGCTGGACTGTCCCGCCTCATAGACTGAATCAGTGAATAATCTACGAGGTAATGGATGTGTAGGAGTCCAAGAAAAAGGAGGCACAAAAGACATGCTTGAACCAAATTGTGTAAACCATTTGTTGATATGGAAAAACCAGACACGGTAGGAAGAGAAGCAACGATTGATGCTGTGACTTGAGAAGGCACAACTGTACAAATAGGAACCATAGAAGGCTATGAAACGCTGCTAGGTACATCAATGGTTGACACCGATGGAGAAGAAGCATATTGAATCAAGCACGTAAAGGAGAACGTAAAAAAAATTAGGGTTAGGGTTTTTAAAGAAAAATTTGTTGGCTCTTATACCATGTGAAAAATAATAATAGGAGGCTCTACCCAATTAGGGAGCCTCCTCATAATATATAAACGAGTAATAATACACAATTACAAGAATAACCTTAGGGTTACACTATTACCAACCAAAACCCACCTTAACTCCGACCAAAACCACCGAAGTTATTCTTTGTTGTTTCCTTCTTCGTATCTTAAATCTTCTTCAATTTATTGTTTTTTAAGAAATTCTTTCTCAAATATGAGTAATTGATTTAGGAGGATGAAATTTATGTTGATGCAAGAAGTTGAGGTTGAAGGAGGAGAGAGAAAATGAAATTGGTGTTGATGAAAATGGTTGAAGTTGAAGGAGGAGAGAGAAAATGAAATTGGTGTTGATGAAAGTGGTTGAGGTTGAAGGAGAGATAGAATGAATGGAAAAATCAGATTTTCTTGGTGAAATTAGCAAGGAGATTAGTTAGATTAGAAATTTGATTGATGTTGGATGAGTATACTAATTGTTGGTTTAAGTTTTATGATAAGGGTGTATACACAAAATTTCGAGGCGAAATAAATAAGACGAGAAACAAAATAACAAAGAAATTATATTTCAATAAATGTATTGAGTACAATCTCTGTAAACAGTTTATAATGAAAAATAAACTAAGTCCTCTGATTCTGTTTCGTAGCTTGAAAGTGATATGTGTTGATGTCGACGTGGAGTTGAATGTAGACTAACCTGTTGTCAACGTCAATTTGAGTTTGAGTGTGGGATGACGTTTTGTCGACGTCAACCTGAGTTTGAGTTTTGTTTGGGTATATTCGAATGAGGGCTGACAAAGCTTGAATCTCAGTCGAATATGTTTGGGTGTATTTGAATAGTCGGCACAGTTTTGATGTGCTTGTTGACTAATTGCAGAGAGAATTCTAAGAGAATTTGATGAGCTCTTGAGAATAATGATTTTTCCGTCCCCTCAACTGAGAGATGTGAGGTCTATTTATTAGGGAATGGAGATCCCTTCATGGACTTGGTAATTTATGGGTTTGGGCCCGTTTATGACTTGGAAGTCTTTTTACCTTTGCCACTTGACCACCTTATTTGGACTAATAATCTGGGCTAGCCCAATACTTTATAACCCAAATTGTATTTGTTTAATCTAATTTGGATATGTAATTTGAGTGGGCTAAATTAATTAAATTGGGCTATTCATATTTTTTTAGCTCAATAATAATTAATTTATTTTCATGTAAAACACTAATAAATTTTTAGTGTCTACAAATTCCCCCCTCGAGACAGCGTCACGTACACGATTTGAAGTGTTGAATCGTGACAATGTCTCGAATTTGTGTTTGGTTTAGCAATTAGGTGACAATCACCATGTTACTTGAAATTTTTTTTTTTTTTGATAAGGTCATGTACTGTTTACAATTCTATCAAGTCGCGAATCCAAAAACTATAATCATATTCTGATTAGGATTTTTTTATTAGCCGATCGAAACAAATCTTATCTTTTAGTACACCACCGTAATCTATAAAACCCAATAGAGATTTACGATTTTTTTTTTTTTTTTTCACGCTGCATCAGAAGCTTTTCTTTTCCTGCATCTCATTGTCGCACAATATCAAGAGAGAAAAGAAAGAGTCTTTTCAACCTGCTACCGATATGTAAGTCATACAATACACCTCTTTTTGGGGGTTGCTAAATGCAACTTTCATTTGCCATGTACAACCCATCTAAATTCCAAAATTACCCTTATTCACTCATAACTCATTTCTCCCTCTTCCTCTCCCCTCTCATCACCCTCTTCCTCTTCGAAGATTTCTGGTTCACGAAATTTCACAAATTCGTCCACCATTATACCCCAAATTCGTTTCCAAGCTCTTCAATCTTTTCGAAAATGTTGGAAAATTGATAAATTACTAGATCTTATACACATTTCGGGTTCAACATCAAGCGAATAAGTTTTTTGAATTTCGTCCAACTTTCTTTCATAATTTCGAAGGGAATATTGGTATTTCGTGCAAGGTGCACGAAACGGATCCAATTGTTTCGTGCAGATTGCACGAAACAGAATCATCTGTTTCGTGTAGTCCACACGAAACAGAATCAATTGTTTCGTGTAATCTACACGAAACGGAATCATCTGTTTCGTGTAGTCTACACGAAACAAACATTTCGAAAAAAAAAATTACAACTTGAATCTGCGAAAAAAAATTCACAACCTGCATCATAATTACGAAAAAAAATTCACAACTTACATCAAATTGAAATTCGATTGGGTCAAAATTATGGTCCATTGAATATCAAATTAAAATTTGTAGATCTTCGATGAAGTTTTTTATATCTAACAGTTAGAGAGGAGGAGAGAATATTTTTAGAGAGAGAAAGGGGTTTTTAGAAAGAATATGATAATAAGGGTTTTTTGGGTTTTTTTTAAAGCTGCGTTAGTAAAGTAAGGCTGCTTTTAGGAACCATGCTCTTTTTCTTCTTTCTAATTGATTATGCTTGACATGGCACTGCATAACTCCTTTTAATTTATGTTGGCCGTTTATTTAGCCCCCTTTTTTTTTGTTGCATGATTATTGTAGACAAACAAGAAATTAATTTGATCTACACTCTGTAGTGCTGGATTCTTCATCAAAGTCATTAACTTGGGCATCATACCTCAACAGGTAAGTGTTTCACGCTTCTTTGCTTTATCTTTCTTGATGACGATAGACTAATGATGATGGTTGATCTTCCTTCTTGTCTAATAGATCTTAGACTTTGAATGTTTGTATAAGATTATGCTTTGCACCCATATTTGTTTATTGCTTCTTGCTTCTTGCTTCTTGCGATACCGAAGTGCCGGCACTCATATGCTTGTAATCCTCTCAATCAATTTTTTTTTTTAATTTGTCCTGTATGAATAACACCCAGCACTATAGTATTGCAGTAGCACTGGTTTTGATTTCGTTAATCGTCATGAACAAAATTCTTTGAGACTTTAGTTTTATCTTATGCCACGCAATCCCATGATGCAGTACCTCCTGTTTTTTTTTCTTAATGAATTCTCATGCTTGATGATGGTATTACACGTGTGAATGCTAAATCATGATATGCATTTTTTTTTTTTTTTGAGTATATGGTTGTCATTATGATCATCAGATCATCATATCAAAATTTGCAATAATCATCAAAATTTCTTTTCTTCATAATAATGATAGCTCTTTTTTTTTTCGCTTTTTTTTTTAGTCTTGTTTTTCTTGAAATTTGTTTGTGACGATGATGATACGAAGTTTGTATACCACTGTGGATCATACATCAGGCCTCGTGGAAAATCTTAAACAAGATTATACAAAATCACTCTGCCCCTTTTTAGTCTCTTTGTACCCCTTTTTTTTTTTATGTGAATGCGTGCATTTTTTTTTATTATTTTTTTTGACAAGGTTAGGACTTGACATACTTTATTTGACTTGCAGTACATCATATTTTGCGAGATACTGAACTTCTAGACTATCTTTGAAGCGTTGCAGAAGCTCAAGACTAGTGAGGTGATGATTTTGTTACACTTTTTTTTGTCTAGAATATTTTGTTTGCACAGTATCACTTTTTTGTACATGTGTACCCGTGTATTTTTGTGTGTGTGTGTGTATGACAGGTTCACTTGAAGATGAAGACGAAGGCGGGGATTCCGTCGTGATGGGCCACATGTCTTTAGCACTGTGAGCCTGTCAGGGGTGTTATTCATATGTCTTTAGCACTGCGACACTGACACCTCCAGACAGTCCCTTGAAGACGAAGACGAAGACGAAGGCGGGATTCCGTCGTGATGGGCCACATGTCTTTAGCACTGTGAGCCTGTCAGGGGTGTTATTCATATGTCTTTAGCACTGCGACACTGACACCTCCAGACAGTCCCTTGAAGACGGAGACGAAGACGAAGGCGGGGATTCCGTCGTGATGGGCCACATGTCTTTAGCACTGTGAGCCTGCCAGGGGTGTTATTCATATGTCTTTAGCACTGCGACACTGACACCTCCAGACAGTCCCTTGAAGACGAAGACAAAGACAGGGATTCCGTCGTGATGGGCCACATGTCTTTAGCACTGTGAGCCTGTCAGGGGTGTTATTCATATGTCTTTAGCACTGCGACACTGACACCTCCAGACAGTCCCTTGAAGACGAAGACGAAGACGAAGGCAGGGATTCCGTCGTGATGGGCCACATGTCTTTAGCACTGTGAGCCTGTCAGGGGTATTATTCATATGTCTTTAGCACTGCGACACTGACACCTCCAGACAGTCCCTTGAAGACGAAGACGAAGGCAGGGATTCCGTCGTGATGGGCCACATGTCTTTAGCACCGTGAGCCTGTCAGGGGTGTTATTCATATGTCTTTAGCACTGCGACACTGACACCTCCAGACAGTCCCTTGAAGACGAAGACGAAGGCTGGGATTCCGTCGTGATGAGCCACATGTCTTTAGCACTGTGACACTGACACCTCCAGACAGTCCCTTGAAGACGAAGACATTCGACCCCTCTCCCCTTAGTCATTATGTTCGACCCCTCTCCCCTTAGCTATTTGTATGCTCCTTTCTTTTTTTTAACACGCATTTTTTTTTCAGGATGGTGTACTTCAAAGAATTTAAGCACGGCGATGACATTCATCTTTCTTTAATTGACAATGAAGAAGATGATCTACGAACTGGCATTACTTTTGTTATTCACAAATCATTGCTTTGTCCTGATGGCATGCATACACACATTAACAAAGGATCTTTATTGAGTGAAATGTCAGTAAAGGTGAGCAAGGGGTCCCACGACGTAACTCTGATGTATGTCCTTAAAAGCACTGTTCGAGACAACTTTGAGCTTCCTACGTCTTCATCGATGCTTGGTCGCAGAATCATTTCAGGTTCGGTGCGGTGGAGCTCTAAAAGTTTGAGGATCTCGGCGAGGCGGTTTACCTGCCTGGTTATTGGGAGTGGACTGAGGATGTTTTGTCTCGTTTTGGGTCAATTCTCGACTCTTGTTCTATTTACCCTGCAGTCCAAGCTTCTCTTTTTCTGTATGACAAGAACCCAGACATCATTCGCTCATTTTGTGAGAGCTGGTGTCCTACTAGTAATACACTTCATACCATGACTGGCGAGTGGTCTATTTCATTGTGGGACTTGTACAAGTTTGGAGGGTTACCCATCGTCGGAAAAATTTATGATGAGACAGTCCCTAGCTACAACATCATGCGTGCTCGAGACAAAGAGGGCAGACGATTACTATCTCAAGCTTGTGAGATACTGTTTGTTGTTTATCATACCCTAACAAAGGACCCCCACTCTAGGAAAGGTGTGAGCGCTCAAAGCTGGATTGATTTTTGGTGTAAACAGAAGAGAGTTCACAAGGAGCCTACCAAGAGGCGCAGATACTCTGAGTCTCGCCCAAAATTTACTGCTAATCCAAGCGTAAACATTGAAACTCAGCCGATTGTTTGGGAGAAAGAAGAATCAGATATGTTTAACCTTCTTGGACTCAAAGGTGTGAATAGGAGGACAAACACTTATGTTGCTGCCTTTATATCTTGTTGGTTATGCACTTTTGTGTTGCCTGACTCTGAAGAGAGGTTGATTAGACCGAGCACTTTTGAGATTGATGTCTTGATGGCATGTGGGCACACCTTTAGTCTTGCAGTTCCAGTGCTTTCCAGTATATATCGCGGTCTGAATGCTATTGCAAGCGCTCCGAAACCAGCTTATTCAAAGACCTTCTTCCCGCACATTACCTTTATGGTTGGTTAGCATATTATTTCAACACTCCCCATGACGCCGACCCTGTCCCACCTGGTCCTTGGATGGTTATATATTCGGTGCACAAGGATCAAAATTCTTTAACGGAGATGATGCTCATAGTCTTATACATGCAGGGGCGTCAATTAACGTGGGTTGCACCATGTTGAACAAGAACAAACATGACCTTTTGCATGATGACGGTCAACTAGACCCTGTCAAATTCAGTTATATGGTTTCTCTTCGATCAGGTTACCTCGTCTTGCGTTCCTGCGACAAGTTTCATGTTGAACCTTACTCCCCACATCAATTTGCACGACAGTTTGGCTATTGCCAAGATTACACTGGCTTACTGCGTCGTGATGTACAAGAACGGCAGGTGTCTTACTATGAAGCTTTGCGTTATTGGACGCTGCTTTTGTTTACGGAAAGCCAGTCTCGTGTTTTTACACCATGCCAATCACTAGACTGGAAAAACTTGGTGACATCTGAATTTGCTAGCTGGTGGCCTAAAGTGTCTATTGGGGATTTGAGGAAGAATGTTGAAATGCTTTGTTCAAGCGCCCTGACTGATGCATCAAAGTACAAGCACGGTCCACGACATAATGATGGAAAGCGTTTGGAGCGGCCAAAAGATGACGATTTACGTCTTAGAGGCACTCCTGACAACCGCAGTAATAAACCAACACCAGATCGTCATGGTTCCAATAATGGTGCAGACACTAGTGACACAGAATCCGATGTCAATTTTAAACACAAACGTAATGGGAAGAGGAAGTCAACCTCCCAGGCTCAAGGAGTTGGTGCATCGAGCTTTGCGGAGTTTTTTTAAACATACCAAATTCTCCTTTTCTTCCTACCGATCTTCATTTGGTAAGTTCGACTTCTCTTCTTTTCCTTCTTTTCCTTTAATTGCTTCCTTTTATTTATTGATTTCCTTTCAGGACGGTGACATTGACTTGGATGCGGGCATTCAAGACATTGTAGATGATAATCGGGTTGTAGAGGGCGATACCCATCCTCCAACCAGAAAAGGAAAGGAATTAAGGGTCGCCCAGGATTCGAAGCATGTGGACCAAGCGAAAGAGACTCATCCAATGTGCCTATCTTCATCAACTCATAGTGAACGATCGATTCAGGGTCCCCATTCTCTTGAAGTCGCCTCTAGGGCTTTGGACATTCACCCTAACGATGTGAACGCCTCAGATGACGCTATAAAGGTGATACATTCCTACTACATCTTCTAACACTTTTTGTCCAGGGCCTAATTCTTCTACCATCTTTACCAACGCTATCAAGAACATTGGAGCAGGCTATCTGACCATGTTGCCAATCGCCTCTTTCTGAGATTGAGGAAAAAATATGCAGAAGCTCGCATGGTGTATAAAGGCATACAAAACCTTAAGGGTGACCCACGTCCGCTGAAGCATAAGGTTGATTCCTATTTTTGGTCTGTCAAGACTTATCTTGCTTTAGAGGCAGAAGTTGCAGGGCGCCAGCGGTCAGAGCAGGTGGAGCATGACATGCGTGCTCAATCAGAGTTGCTGAAACAAGCTGAGTCCGATTTTGTTAAAGAGCAAGAGAAGCAAAAACTATTAGAGGAACATGATGCAACAGTCACAAAAAGGGTAAGTGATCTAGAAGCTGAGTTACAAAAAGCTTGTGAGGAGAAAGCTCATTTATCTGATGAGTTGGCGGCTAACAAAACCCGTTTGACGTCCTATGAAGAACAAATAAAGGCTGTGAAACAAACCCTGGATGAGTTAGCAGCAACACCATCTTTGAGTACTGATGAGATTTCCTAACTCGAACAACATAGGGTGAACCTTCTCGAACTACAATCTGCGATCAAACCCTTTGAGTGGATGGATTGAGACTGAACACATATTTTGTTTTATTTGCTTTTATTTTTTTATGAGATGAACGCATCGTCCCCTTTTTTTTATTTTTGTTTTTTGTTTCGCCGTTCACAGTTTATACTCTTGCGGGCCAGGAGTATTACAATTTTTTGCTTTTTTTTTTGTTTCGCCGTTCACAGTTTATACTCTTGCGGGCCAGGAGTATTACAATTTTTTGCTTTTTTTGTTTCGTCGTTCACAGTTTATACTCTTGCGGGCCAGGAGTATTACAATTTTTTGTTTTTTTTTCGTTTCACCGTTCACAGTTTATACTCTTGCGGGCCAGGAGTATTACAATTTTTGTTTTTTTTTTGTTTTGTGGTGTGGTGTGGTGTGGTGTGGCTGCACTCGAGTAATTTTTTATGTTACCCTAGCTGCCTACGTACTTGTAAAATGTCAACAAATTGCTTTTACAAGATCAAGCCAACGTAGTTCAAATGCACGTATGTTTCTTTCAACATATGCAGTTTATCCTCTTGCTTAGGAGTTAACGATGATCTTACTTTTCATGAGTAGTAGCGCTTCAGAAACTTGCCGTTGATAGGCCCCACCCGTAATTCGTCAGCGTCAACAATTTTATAGGCCCCATTAGTGTACACCTCTTTGACAACGTATGGACCATCCCATTTAGAACTGAATTTACTTCCCGTCTTACGAGAAATAATGATGGGTCTCTTAATTGCTAGGACCATGTCTCCAACTTGAAAGGAGCGAGGTCGAACTTTCTTATGAAAGCGCGTGACAGGCGAGCTTGGTAGCACTCAGATTTTGTTGTGCTTGGAGTCTTTTTTCGTCAAGCGCCTCCAACTCAGCAAGTCGGAGTTTATCATTTTCATCAGACGTCAAGCCTTCCTGTATGCGCAATTCGCAATGATGGAATTTGAAGTTCCAGGGGGAGAACTGCCTCAACGCCATACACCAACGAGTATGGGTGATTGTGTTGCTGATTTATTATGTCGTTCTGTATGCCCATAAAGCTTCCCCTATTCTTTCATGCCAATCACGTTTGGACTTGGCGACCACTTTGCTCAATAAACTACAAAGTGTCTTGTTGAACGCTTCAGCTAAACCATTTGCAGGTGCATTGTACATTGATGATCTATGTTGTGTGAATTTAAACTTCTCACATAAGTTTTTCATCAACTTATTGTAAAATGGTGTTCCATTGTCCGTGACAATTCGTTGGGGTAACCATATCTGTAGATGATGTGAGTACGAATGAAGTCAACAACATTTTCTTTTTTCACTTCACGTAGGGGGATGGCTTCTGCCCACTTAGAAAAATAATCAGTCGCTGCCAAAATATATGCTTGTCCAGCAGATGACTTTGGTGTAATTGGGCCAACTACATCGAGTCCCCATGCTTCAAATGGCCAGGATGCGACTGTGGGGTGCAATGGCTCTGGAGGTTGATGAATGAAGTTAGCGTGAAATTGGCAGGCTTCACATTTCTTTGCATAGTCCATGCTATCTTGTACCATGGTTGGCCAATAGTAACCCATTCTTTTAATACGGTCATGTAGTTTTGGACCAGACTGATGAGCGCCACAGACTCCAGAGTGAGCTTCCTCCATGGTTTGTTTTGCTTCTTCATCTCCAAGACATCTTAACCAAAGACCATGAAAGGATCGTCGATAGAGAGTCCCCTTATAATATATAAATCGTGAGGCTCGACGACGAATCTCTGTCTTATGTTTTGGATCACTTGGCAATTTTTCATGTTCCAAATAATCGATAATTGGTTGACGCCAATCTTTTTGTCGATTTGATAGACAGAGATTATGTCGACTTCTTCAGCATATTTGTCAACACCATCGTCATCAGGAGTAACAACCCATTGTTTGCAAACGGGTACATACATTCTTTCTTCTGCCCCCAGTGCCAAAGTGGCTGCAAGCCCAGCTAGCGCGTCAGCCATCTTGTTGGCACTCCTTGGAACATGTTCTAACTTGACGGTATCGAGTTTGTCAAGCAATTGTGATGCTTGCCTTTGACAAGGGATTAAATCATTCTTTTTGACTTCATATTCACCTGATAGTTGTTTTAGGACCAATTGGGAGTCCCCGTGAATGTCTAAATCTCTAAGTCCCATTTCGATTGCCATTTGGAGGCCTATTATGAGTGCTTGGTACTCAGCCATATTATTGGAGCACAGTTGAGTTAGCATAAAAGAGTATGGCAGTATACACTTTTCTGGAGAAATGAAGACAACTCCAGCTCCCGCACCGTCATGACGAGCGGCACCGTCAAAGTACATTTTCCAAGGTGGGAGTATTTCAATGAAAAACACGTCTTCACCTGGCAAATCATCTGATATCTCCCATTCTGCAGGGACTGGGTGGTCCGCAAAAAAGTATGCTATCGTTTGACCCTTGACAACCTTTTGCGGAACATACACAATGTCATATTGTTTAGAAGCATAGCCCACTTTGCAAGTCTGCCAGACAACACGGGCCTTGAGAGAATGTATTTTATTGGGTCAGACCTTGAGATGACATGAACTGTATGTGCTTGCATGTAATGTCTTAATTTTTGGATTGCAAAAATCAAAGCAAGGCAAATTTTTTCAATGGGGGAGTAATTCAATTCAGCACCCACCAAAGTTCGGCTTAAATAATAAAGAGCTGTCTCCTTACGATCTTCTTGCTCTTGAGCACACATTGCCCCCAGGGATCGCTCCTGCGCCGCGATATAAAGGATGAGTGGTTTCCCTTTTATTGGTGCCCCCAAGACGGGGGAGAAGACAAATACTTCTTGATACTTTCGAAGGCCTTTTTACATGAGTCATCCCATTTGAATGGGGCATCCTTTTTCATGAGATGACTAAAAGGATGACATCTGCCTGCCAAATTGGAAATAAACCTTCGAATGTAAGCGAGACGCCCTTGGAGGCCACGCAACTCCTTGAGGTTCTTAGGTTCAGGCATCTCTTGGATGGCCTTAATCTTTGCTTGATCAATTTCAATGCCCCTGTGCCTGACAATGAAGCCTAGAAACTTTCCTGAGGTGACGCCGAAAGCGCACTTGAAGGGTTCATCTTTAATTTCCATTTTCGCAATCTTTCGAAGACTTGACGAAGGTCATGTAAATGATTCTCCTTCTTCTTAGACTTTACCACCAAGTCGTCTACGTAGCATTCCACAATTTGATGCATCATATCTTCGAAAATTTTCTGCATTGCACGCTGATACGTAGCTCCGGCATTTTTCAAGCCGAAAGGCATAACTTTGTAACAGAATATCCCTTTAGGGGTTCGAAATGCAGTTGCTTCTTGATCTTCAGGAGCCATGTGGATTTGATTGTATCCAGCTGTACAATCCATAAATGACAAAGCCTCATGACCAGTGGTAGCATCAATCATGATTTCCGTTACGGGGAGTGGGAAATCATCCTTTGGACACGCCTCATTCAAATCGCGGAAGTCCACACAAACTCGTAACTGTCCATTTTTCTTTCGTACTGGCACAATGTTTGCTATCCAAGTAGGGTACTTGACTTCACGAATAAATCCTGCATCAATGAGCTTGTTTACTTCTGCCTCAATTTCAGGAATTAGTTCTGGCCTGAAACGTCTTTGAGATTGCTTCTTTGGGCTGACACCCTTTTTGATGGCTAAACGATGGACAACGACTTTCGGGTCGAGTCCTGGCATCTCCTTATAGCTCCATGCAAATACGTCTTTATAATCAGAGAGTAACATGGAATATTTTTGTTCTTCATGTTGGGTAAGAGAAGCGCTTACGTAGACAGGGCGTGGCTCTTCTTGAGTTCCAAGGTTTAACTCTTTTAACTCATCAACGGTGGCTTGCCCCCCATCTTCAAGAGTTTTAGGAGCCTCATCTGTTTCCATCTCCTCGTCACTTTCAGGAGCCTCATGCCCTGTGATATGGTTTGAAGAAACAAATTCAACATCCTTTTCTTTTTCTTGACTAGGCGAACTCCTTTGATTTGTTAACACTATGACACGACCTTTGGCTTTCAAAGGTGTATGTTCAATGATGTCTACCACCTGTGTACGCCTCATGCGAGATGGAATAACACTTTGAGGTGCGTCCTCGCCTTTGACTTCATCTTTGCTTCTTGTGATGCGACTTAGTACCGACCGTCTTGGTTGTTTATCAATTGAGGTCGATGCGCCAAGACGTTTAAAGACAGATGCTTTCTTCTTAGAGAATCGAGAATCTTGTAAGGGTGTTCGTGTTTTTGGTTTCACACCTTCATTTAGCTCATGTCCACCAAGTCTGTCAAAAACCGATGTATGGTTCTTTATGACAGGCGACTGTATTCGATCAAAGACCGATATTTTTTGCTGGGTCGCACCTTCTTCACCCTCATTTTCTTCGACTTCCTCCGCAGTAATATATTGTGAAGAAGAGGTTGTCCCTCTACGCCGTGCGGAAATTTTGATGGGTGTTGGAGCTTCAAATCCCAAACCAACTTTAGTCGGACGTACCTCAACGCCATATTCTTGTAATTCTTTTGTGTGTCATTGATTCCATGAGGCTCAACCTCAATAACATTTCCCATGGACGCTGGATTTTCGAAGTCATAACCAGAGTTCGCCAAGAGCTTATAAGCGTTTGGGTCAAATTTACCCTTGTTAAGCCATTTTCTCCTAGATTGATCAACAGATTCCGATGTCGGAGGCTTAGCAATTTGATTGTGGTTGGCTCTAGGCAAAGGAACAACCACTTCTTGCTTTAAACATTGGAGAGTAGTCTCATCTACTCCTTTTTCTTCCTTTGGATCTACTTTCATGACCTGATGCCCTGCAAAAGGTGATTCCCCTTCCTTACGACGTGATTTAGGAATATATCGCAAAACTGGAGTAGTTACTGAATTCTTCATTGCTTTAAGGGGTTGAGCAACAACTTCTTCTTTTACCTTTCCCTTATTTTTTGTTGTTGCATCTCAGTGGTGGTTGACTCCCTAGAGCTTGATGACGATGGAATGTCACCATTTTTGTTTGTACCCCTTTTCCCCGTTGAAGGAATTTTAGATGGCAACATTTCACTCGAGGGTTCTTCATCTTCAAAAAACTTAGCATCGGCAAAGTACGAATCTGTCATGCTAAAGGGTTTTACATCTCCATTTATTTTCTTCTCTCCTCCTCGATAAAATTTCAGACATTGATGAAGGGTTGATGCGACCACCCCATTTTCGTGTAACCATGGTCGTCCAAGCAACATTTTATATGACGTCTTTGTATCTATGACATGGAAGAGAGTAGATGATGTTAACTCTCCCATCACAAGGTTAAGACGTATTATGCCTATGGCACGCTGACTGTTCAAATTGAACCCCTGGATCATTAGACGACTATCAGAAAGATCTTCCATAGTGATCCCCAAATCAATCATGGTGGACTTTGGCATGATGTTGACAGCTGAACCTCCATCCACTAAGATACGATTCACTCTCTGGCCAAAAATATAACCAGCAACAAACAAGGGTCGGTTGTGAGGTTTTGAACCCAACAATAAGTCTTCATCAGTGAAGGCTAAGGCAAAATTACATGACGTGCATTTAGCCGAACTTTCTATTGGCTCTCCAGCATCTTTCACTTTGTCAAGGTATAGTTCTGGATGCTGAAGTGCAAGAGCCACCTGTCGACACATTTCTCGAGGCAAATGAAAGATCTGCCTCCATCCCATGCGTGTAGGAAGAGCTTCTAAGATAGATAATATCTTTGGATCTATCTCTGACCCTGAATGTTGAACAGTCACTTTAACAGAGACTTCATTTTCTTTAACCTTCTCTTGATCTCCCTCTTCTTCTTTTTCTTCATTATTCTCAACGAATGAGGTAGCATTAACAGTAACCGTAGTAAAGTAATCTTCAGGAAAGAATTCTTTCAAGATTACAGGAGTAAGTGGGTCTTGTTCAAGTAAGTCAATGGGCAATACTTGTTGTTTAGTATGCTTTTTTGACTTTTCTTTTCTTTCGAGCGTCTTGAGCTTTTCCTTTTTTGGTGTTCTTCTTACGACAAGCAACCTTTGGTTGAGGCTTCGACTGTCGTCTAGGCCTCCTTCTAGTGACTAACGTCCACCCTTCGTCATCCTCTTCTTGTTGGTTGCTAGTTGGGCTACTGTGCTCAATAAATGGCACCTCATCAACTTGAAGAACTGGTCGCAACACATGTACAATTACTGGCTCCAGACTCCCAAACTGCAAAGTTTGAGCCTCCCAATAAGAATCTAACATTGCAGAGGCATGATTAGCTTCGACAACTTCATCAAAATCCAATACAATCTTCCCATCCTTTGCAAGTTGCATGATTCTCTCCTTGAGTGTTATACACTTTTCTATAGGATGACTAATCAGCCTGTGGTACCGACAGTAGTTAGGATCAGAAGTCCTACCGACCTCCGCAGGACGCTTAGCTTCGGGCAATTCAATGACTTTGTTTTCAAGCAAATCATCTAACATCCCTGATAAATCAGAGTCTGGAAATGGATATTTCTTTGCTTGGAGTTCTTTCAAGGTTGGCCTATTTTTCCTAGGTTCTTTGGAAGGTGAACCCTTATTGTTTTCAGTACCAGCCTTGCTAGAGATCTTGACAGGCGAGGAGGTAGTCGTGATCGACATTGACTCCTTAGTCGAACTTTGGCAGTCTTGTCAGTTTTCTTAAAATCCTTCTTCTCTTTCTTGTACTCTGAAGAAGTGTTGCTTTTGCCTCTATTGTTGGCAATGGTAAGCTCCATGTCATGAGCTCGCGTAGCCAACTCCTGAAAAGTCCTAGGCTTTATACCTTGCAAAATATAAAGCAAGTCCCAATCCATCCCTTGAATGCACATCTCAACAGCAGAGACTTCAGTCAGGCGATCTTTACACTCTAGACTCAATGCGCGCCAACGATTGATGTAATCGATGACTGGCTCATCCTTCCACTGGTGAGTCTTAGTTAGTTCAGTCATACTGACAATACGTCGAGTGCTATAGAACCTGTTCAGGAATTCCTCCTCCATTTGATCCCAACTGTCGATGGATTGTGAGGGTAAATCAGTGTACCAGTCAAAGGCCATGCCTTTAAGAGAACGAACGAATTGTTTGACCAGGAAATCATCTGTGGTACCAGCATTATTGCATGTTTCCACAAAGTGAGCAATGTGTTGCTTAGGATTTCCTTTCCCATCGAAATGCTGGAACTTGGGGGCTGATAGCCAAGTGGCATCTGCAGCTTGTCAATTCTTTTGGTATAAGGCTTTACATACCGATGACTGCCTTGAGAACTTTCCCCGAGTTGATTTTTGATAGCGTGAGCTACTAATAACTCAAGTTGTCGAGCTGTGGTGGGCGGCGATCGTCTTCACCACTATCGCCTTCGCTTTCACCCCATCCAGTCTTGATGCTGCGTCGTCTCCCTCAAGTTTCTTGTTGAGGGCAGCGATTTGCTCATTTTGGAGTCGATTTGAGCATCTTTTTCTTCTCCATCATTCATTAATTTTTGGAGTAGGCTATTCATTTCAGCAAGTTGTTCCTCAACTGTCTTAGCCGAAGTTACCATAACATACAGCAGCAGTGTTCGACTGAGAGAGTAAGGGTTCCTCTAAGTTGATAATCTTTAGAGGCGATGAGTCAACAATGTCATCACTTGTCTCATCGTCACTCCCCACATTGAGTGGGTCAAAGAGAGGGCTAGTGTGGACAGTCAGTCTGTCTGACTTATCAGATGAGAGTTGCTTCCATATTTGAGAAGCAATCAATGATGGCTCACGTTCAGCCAAAGCGATTGAGCCAAACACAGGGGTTTCACGCTCCTTGTATGAGCCATGCACGACAGATGATTCAGTAGCAATAGGCTTAGAGAGCTTTCTTGGCCTGGTAGGAACGTTCGCAGTTCGGAGCTTTGCAGCGGCGGCAGCAATAGCAGCCTTCTTCATTCCTCTGGTACGAAAACCAAGAGTCATATCATCCATATAATCACCCAACGTTACAGATTTTCGTGGGGTGTCAGCAGAGTTTTCAGAAGATTGAGAGATGTTCTTGCTTGAGGCCATTTCTCAGATTTGTTGTTGATGACGAAACAGAGATGAGAGGCAGAGATGGTCCCACCGAGCGTGCCAAAATCTGTATACACAAAATTTCGAGTCGAAATAAATAAGACGAGAAACAAAGTAACAAAGAAATTATATTTCAATAAATGTATTGAGTACAATCTCTGTAAACAGTTTATAATGAAAAATAAACTAAGTCCTCTGATTCTGTTTCGTAGCTTGAAGTACGTGTTGTGTCGACGTGGAGTTGAATGTAGACTAACCTGTTGTCAACGTCAATTTGAGTTTGAGTGTGGGATGACGTTTTGTCGACGTCAACCTGAGTTTGAGTTTTGTTTGGGTATATTCGAATGAGGGCTGACAAAGCTTGAATCTCAGTCGAATATGTTTGGGTGTATTTGAATAGTCGGCACAGTTTTGATGTGCTTGTTGACTAATTGCAGAGAGAATTCTAAGAGAATTTGATGAGCTCTTGAGAATAATGATTTTTCCGTCCCCTCAACTGAGAGATGTGAGGTCTATTTATAGGGAATGGAGATCCCTTCATGGACTTGGTAATTTATGGGTTTGGGCCTGTTTATGACTTGGAAGTCTTTTTACCTTTGCCACTTGACCACCTTATTTGGACTAATAATCTGGGCTAGCCCAATACTTTATAACCCAAATTGTATTTGTTTAATCTAATTTGGATATGTAATTTGAGTGGGCTAAATTGATTAAATTGGGCTATTCATATTTATTTTAGCTCAATAATAATTAATTTATTTTCATGTAAAACACTAATAAATTTTTAGTGTCTACAAAGGGTACTTTGGTCTTTTTATTGAATTTTTTTTACTAAATAAGGATAGTTTGTAACTTGTTTCACATAATTTTAACATCCCTTTATAGTTATTGTTGCAGATAAAAACTAACGGAGGTAGTTAAAACTATATTAGCCATTCAAATGAAAAATCTGCAGTATAATATTTATGTTGAAAAAACAATTAAAAAAAATACAAACTACACATTTTCAATATCTAAAAACTTGTAATTGAACAACCATATTAAACAAAGCACCACAACGCATAAAATACATATATTTTGGGTTCTGATACAAAATTAATAAAGGAATATTTTGTCATTGTGTTACCTTGATTAAAATTGAAGTCTTGCTGCAATAATTTGGTGTCAACGAATTTAAAAATATATTTATTTATGGTGCTTGAAGGTGTAATTACTTAAGGTGATGTAAATATATCTACCATATGATATCAATTATACATCACTCGCTTAATATTTCATCATCTTTTAATGGAACCCTATGTTGTTTTGCAGAGCATTATCAAGATATTATGGTTGTAGTTTGTGAGTTGAGTTATCCTAATTTTTTCACAACTTTCACTTGAAATTGAAGGTGACTAAAAAAACGGGTCACAAGGGGCCTTACGATTGAGTTAATATGTAATCTCATGCCCAAATATTGGGCTAACAAGTAAATTAAAATTGTACTTTTAGTCGTGCCAAAACCCGCCTATTTTTCTAGCAGATCGGGCGAGACCATAAAATCCGAAAAAGAAAGACACAATAAATGATTTATTGTGACATATTGGCTGTCATTTATATAATATTCTCCAAAAGAAAGAATAGGAAAATAAGAGTGGCGGTGGTACCTCAAGTGAGATGGAAAGGAAAATATTATTACTTAGAATAAGACATCCACAAAATTAAACTATCTATTCAATCCTTTTCAATGTTTCTTTTTTTCGGCAAAAGGTAAATATACCGCAGCTAAGAGCCCTTCCTTGCCTTTATGGCAAGATTGTGGCTTTTTCAATGTTTTAACATTTTATATATTATTATATTAACCACATATAAATAAAGTGATGCTTTTTTAAAAAAATACGGAGTAAAGAAAGGGTAAATTCATGCTTCTCTTCATGATAAGCATAACATGTTTCTCATGAGGGCCGGGTATTTGTGTCATTTCATGTAATAACTGGGGCTAATATTGTAAATTGTTCTTCTTCTTCCTCTATTCTCTCAACTCCATCAATGGCAGCTGGGTCTTCTTCCTCCATTCTCTCACGGTCTCACCTCCATCAATGACGGTGGGTTTTGTTCCTCCATTCTCTCACCTCCATCAATGGCATTCTAAGACTTCAATGGAGAAATCAGTGGCTTCAATGGAGAGATTGACACTCACAAACATAATCAATGGAAAAGAAAGATAAATCCTACCCTATGGGGTTAACCATGCCATTATTTCTCCAATTTTGTTAGGGTTTTTTGTTTAATTCGATGACGAAGTCGTCGGAATCGTGAAGGAGGAGGAAGAAGATAGAGAATGACGAAGAAGATGATGGTGAAGGTTCAGCCATTACAGATGAGGGAAGGAGGAAAGGAGGAGGAAGGAGGGAAGGAGGGAAGGAGGAAAATGATGATGAGTAAGCAAAAAAAAATTATAATATTGGTAAGTTTCACAAGAGAAACCAGGATTTGCTCGGAAAAAAAAAAAACTGTGATGCTATTTCTTTTCCCGTAATTTGTGTTTAAAAAATATTATTCTTATGTTATTTTTACATCAACACTATTTTTAAAAACAGATTTTTATCACCTATAACTAAGTTAAAACCCGTGCATTAGAACAGGTACATGTTAGCATACATTAAACTAAAAAAAAAAACACTCTTATTTCTCATTCTCTCCTGAAGACCTTTGAATCTCCTCTCCTTCGGGCAGGCGACAGTGGCATTTTTAGTATGGGTTCAGCTGAACCATACTAGAACCGAAAAAAAAACAGATAGTTTTTTTTTAATAAATAAAAAATTGTAAATAAAAAATAAGAAAAGGAATAAATACTTGTACTCCTATTAAAATTTGTGCATAAACTTTGTATACTAGCGCGCGTCCAACTGGTTGAAACCCAAGTCAGGGGCTCGAAACCCAGCCCTTTGTTTTATTTATTTTTTATTTTTTTTTCATTCACAATTGCAAACCCTAAGTATATCGGTTCTTCCTCTCCTCTGTCAACCTTTGCCGTCTCTTTCAGATCAACAACTCTTTCGGCTCGGCTACTACTCCTGCTACGGTGTTGCCTTCTGCCACTGTCTCGGGCTCGAGTTCTCTCGGCAGGTTCGGTTTGTTTTTTTTTAAAAAAAAATTAAAATTATTGGAAATTGAAATGATTGATTTGTTATGTTTGGTTTCTAATTTCCGTGGATGTAATTTTAATGTACTAATGTAGAATTGTGGTGTCGAAAGGTAGAATGTTAATTTTTTTTTTTTGGAATGGAAGGTAGAATGTTAATTAATAAGTCCTGAACTCTAGTTAAGATAACTACTAACTAGTAAACAACAACTTTATTACTCTACTAGTCTAGTCTAAAATCATTAAAACAGGGGAAGAAACAAGTGTCCCATTTAATTATAATTAACTAATTTAAGTGGAAAAACCTTGGATGAGAGTCTTAAGACATTAAATGAGTATAATTATCACACCAATATTAAACACAGTGGTTAGGACACTATATGTTGATTGTTGACTCATATTTTACTATAATCTATTTGAAATTGTGATTTTATTATTTAAAATAATTTTTTTTATAGTTAGTTGAATGAATTAGCAACTAGTGGCAGTGAGTAGAGCAGTGGGTGAGATTACTGATTTTTGAATTATGGAACTTCTTGAAATCACTAGTTTGTGTTGGAAGCATAACTGTATCAAAATATTTGGAAGTTTTATACTGATAGATTTGATACAATGAACTAGCTCAATTTAGTTTGCCAGTTTTAGACTATCTAAGTGAGTGGGGCAACCTACCCTTGTGTCTTTTTACTTGGCATTTATTTAATTTTCCCTTATAATTTCACTATATAACCATTATAACTCCATTCATCTCTTTTTAATTTTTTTTATTCTAATGTCATTGACATTTAATTGTTTCACTTAATTATTGTATTTTTTTTTTGACAGATACTTAATTATTGTATTCATTTGATATTTTTTGTTGCAAATTTCCATGATGGTACTTTGTCACCCTATATTATTGTTGTAATTGGCTTGGTAACTAATTCCCTCGTTCTTTATTATTTGGCATAATTTATTCATTACGTTTGTCAATGTATAAATTTAATTATCAATATATATAGTAATTCCTGTCAAAAAAAAATATATAGTACTCCCTCCGTTTCTTAAAGATCTTCCCTCTTTCCGTTTAAGGGTGTTTCCAAAAGATCTTCCCTCTTTTGCTTTATTCCTTATTTGGTAAAACAAATTTCCCTATTTACACTCTCATGTCACTATCATATGGTCCACCATTACATTATCAATTCAATTTTACTCCCTTTCTCTCTCTTACTTTAACCCCTTTTTATTTGTTTATTTATCTTAACCCCTTTCTCTCTCCTACTTTACTCACACCATGCCTCACACAACTTGATTTTCCTTGGTATCTGTAGGAACAGTAAGTGGGAAGATCTTTAAGAAACGGAGGGAGTAATTCATATCAAGTAAAAATGATATCCATTAGATATTTTGATAAGATATATTGAAACGATCCAAACAAACATTATACGACTTTGATTGAGAGATATATTAAAAATAGAGATTAATCGTTATATATAATATTTATGTTTAGACCATTTGGTTTATACTTATCGTTAAATATAATGTAATAATTATAAATTTATAATTATCTAAACCTATAACAAAATTTTCAGGTGAAGAGAAAATATGCAAGGGTTAATTCTTGAATTTTTCGATTTTGGGATTATTGTTATTGAAGTGTAGTTGTGTTGAATTGATTTTGTTGTTGATTAATATGTAGTCCGTTCCCCTAACTCTCTAACTTACTCCTATTTAAATTACTAATAGATTTTTTTTTTTTTTGGGTTGTTTACATGTTTGCAAAATTATTTTATTTTGGTATATATTGGAATAATTGATTTATTTGAGCTATTTTGTTCCATTAGTCTGAATAATGTTGAAATTTAAGTTAATTGCTCCACATACAATTTTACAGTATTTCACTCAAATACCAAATTTCTTGCGGGGTTGCTCAATCGATCATCTTTCTTGCTTCATTGACAATGGTCAATTACATTAGCAAAATTTTTTTTAACATACTTTTATTAATATTTACTTCTTTTGATGTTAGCCGGATATCTATCTTGAAAATAAGGGGAGGTACGGCTTCATAAGTTTATTGCCTATCTTACAATTGATTAATTTTTATATGATTTATTTTTGTTTAAGAAATAAATAATAATGAATTTGAAATTAAGAGAATTCTTTAGAGTTTATATTTCAATTTTAAAGAGAAAAGACAGAAGGTAAATGAACCTAATCCCCCACCCAAAACCACCAATAACCAATAAAAACCTAAAAAACTCATTTTCTAGGGTTAACGGGTTTTCTGGGTTATTAGCGGTTTTGGGTGGGGGATTAGGTTCGTGGGGTGCCGGAAATTAGTGGAGGGGGGGGGGGGTTGCGGGAAGGGAGGGTGGGTTTTTGGGCTGTTTTGGGTGTCGGGGTGGGGAGGAGAGGGTTAATGTTTGAGCATTTGGGTGGCGCGGCGGGGGGTTTTGGGTGGCGTAATGGGTGGAGGTTTGAGTGGCGCAATGGGTGGTGGCTAGGGGTGGGGAGGGGGTGGTGGCTGGGGTAGGGGAGGGTGTTTCGGGGGGCATTAAGGGTAGTGGAGGTGGTGTCTTGGTGGTTGGGGGTGGTGTCTTGGTGGCTGTAGGTGGGGGATGATTTGTGAGGGTCACGTGGGGAAGTCAACGCCGAAGAACGGAAGTCAACAGTCAAAATCCGGCGGGAGGTAGTATTTTACAAACTTTTGTATTTTATTAGGTAGTTTTTCACAATTTTTTTTTTATTAGGTAGTTTTTCACAAAATTTTGATTTTAATAGGTATTTTTTTCCAAAAAATTAAATATTGATTACTTTAGAGTTTAGATTGACTCATTACAGCCTCATTATTTATGGTCTTCAGGAAACTCCCATTGCCTCTTCCTACCAGCTCATTCTTAAACTAAAGAGATTTTGTTTAAACCTTAGTTTTATTGCAAACCATGAGAAAAATGACTTAGATGATGAAAACAAGAACCTACTCCCAAAGCTCTTATGGGCAAAGCTCTTGCCATGGGTAATTTGTTGTATAATAGGCATAAAAGCGAAGTAGCTGAAAGGTGAAGATTAATAGCAAAAGCAAGTTAGAATTAATTTTTTTTTAACAACAACAACAACGCCCCAATGCACATGTAAATTATTGTTCATAAACCACCTTTCCCACTCTTAAAAGGGTAGGATGATGCATAGTTTATAGTACTACGTACATCTTTTTTAAGTTGATACTCCTTGCAACTATACAAACGTTGTTCAGTCCGCCTTTTTACGATCTCCAAACCATCATATTATTGTTTTTATTAGTAACTGATAACATTTGCAACATAAAAAAGACTTAAACAACACATTTGAGTATGGAGGTATTATCGCTAGTCTAAACAAAAACTAATAAGAACAGTAAAGGAAAATAGAATCAAATAAAATAAATTGACAAAAATTTAGAAGTTTGCAAATTAATAACTATCATCAATGTTAAAAGGCATACGCACCTAAGAATTGCATCTACCAACTCCATATATCCGCCTAAGATTAGATAAGTAAGGTAAAAAATAAGATAAAAGTCATAAAACTATTTCTAGAACCAAAATTATCCTTTTATGCATCAATCTGATTTATATTGCCTCTCTTTTTGACTCTAACCATTTGACCTTCACCTGGAGAAAATGGGAATCATTGGGATGTCCTTCTATAATACCCCAGGGGTGTTTGTTTAGGGGGATTAGGGGGTGGGAATGGGAATTATATCCCATGGGTATATATCCCATGTTTGTTTGAGGGGATATCTAAATTCCCATGTGAAGGGGAATGGGATTAAACCCCTCTTATCCACCAAAATAAGACATGGGAGGGGGCAGGTATTAAGGAGGGGGATTATTTCTAGTTATGTTAAAAGACAAATTTACCCTTTATTAAAATATACTTCACCAAAATTGTTTGCTCTTCTTTTACTATCCTTCATTAAAATGGGTAAATTTGTAATTTAGCAATATATTCCCTACTTAAGTACCTCATACCAAACATGGGATAATAATATTCTCAACATAATCCCACTAACATACCAAACAAGGGATTGAGATATATTTAATGAATTCCCACCTTCTAACTCCCATTCCCAATCCCATCCTCTAATCCCCAAACTCCGAATCCCTCATACCAAACGCCCCGTCAGATTCACCAAACTCAGTAACAAACCAACTCATGGAGCCCGTCACAATGGGTTTTCCTTCACAATTCTTCAAAAAACCTCAAGGATTAGATAACTACCTACAGGAATTACACCCCTTAACATAGCAAACAACGAAAAGTGAGAGGAAAAGGAAAACTAATTTTCATGGAAAATATTTTACACACTACCAAACGGAGCATGAATCCAACTGATTGAAACTGAATTGAAAATAAGATGGAGAGAACAGGCTAGGAATAATAATCCTATTTATATGATAATATTTAGAATTCTAACAGATCATCGATGTACAATAAGCTATTACTATTCTTAGGGATGGCAGTGGGGCGGGTCAAGTAGGAAACCCGCCCCATCCCCGCCCAATTGGGGCGGGGATGGGTCTAGGTTTGGTGGGGATGGGGATTAAAATTGTACCCGCATTGGGTGGTGGAGCGGGTGTGGATTTTATGTTATACCCGCCCCATCCCTCCCTGCCCCGCCCCACCCCGCCGCCACCCCGCCCCGCATATTTATTATTAAAATTCTATTTATATACATATATTACTAACGTATTTGAAGACATTTTAAATGTAATAAAACATTTGCCTTTTTCGATGTATTTTAACTTTTCTTTTACTATATTATATGTTGTGATTTTGTGAAGTAGACAACTATAATGGGCTTATGGCAAATTTTTTGCGGGGATGAAGTGGGTATGACGCGGGTACGATGCGGGTGCGGGGGTGGAGCGGGGGTGGGTCTAGAATTTCCCCCGCAATGGGTGGTGGGGCGGGGATGGTGATAAAATCTTTCCCCGCAATGGGTGGTGGGGCGGGGATGGGGATGAGAATTTAATGCGGGTGTGGGTGTGGGGGTACCATCCTCCGCACCCGCCCCGCCCAATTGTCATCCCTAACTATTCTCATATGCATACTTATGTTAATGTATAAGTTCTTACTTTTTAATTGTTTGAAATTGCTTTAGTTAGATTAGTTTCATTTTCAATCAAGAATATCTCTTTTAAGCATATTATTTTGGAAAATATTTTATGTGTACATTATATCTTATTATAAATTAAACAATCTTAAGTTTCCTTATTAGTTATTATACATAAATATAGATCAAGAAAGAATTGAATATTTTATAGTTAGCATTTTTTAATAAGTAAAGGGTAGAACAGTAATTTTACAAGACGACACCGTAGCTCATCACTTTGCTTATATAATAGAGATAAACTCGTCAATTTATGTTACATTTTCGGGTGTTGTGCATAAAAAAAAAATGAGTTTTGCTATTTGACGCCCTAAATTTTTTTACTAACGCCCTAAATACTACATTGTATTTTTATATGGTATTTAGTACTTTACCTTTTCTGTTCCTTACTCGCATATAGTCTTAAACTACATAGGTATATCTCTATTATATAAGCCAAGGGAGGAGGTGTGGTGTCTTCTTTTGGAGTGACTAAAATACCCTTAATGATTTAATTAATGGAATGAAAAAAATTACAAAAGCAAATCATTTAAAAATTCTCATTCCAACTTGCCATTTTATCATTTAAAAATTCTCATTCCAACTTGCCATTTAAAACAAGTTTAAAATGGTATATGCATCAAATACTTCAATCAAAATTAAATGGACAAATATTTATACCTTATAAAAAAAATGACATACATAACGTGCACATGAAAAGTCTGAACATTCACTATCTTTGACACTCTTTAATTCAGTTAAACCAACTCATTATTTTTGTTCTTTCTGTTCAATATTCATTCACAAAAAATTAATGTTAACAATCACTCACAACCTTTTTATTCTTTTACATTAGCGAATTAATATATCTAAATTTATCTAACTGTTGAAGTTTTCACATTTAAATTTAATCATAAATAAAGTACGAATGAAGTATTTAATAGAATAACAAATTTTAAAATTAACGCACGTCGTGCATATGAAGACTAGTAGCCTATATGCGAGTAACACTCCAAAAAAGCTCACGGTGCCGTTGCCCAACTCATAAGCAAATTGAATTCCTTTAGAACCTCTGGAATCTGGAACCTCTCAATTCTCATACGCCATACGCAAAGCTCGAATTGCAGAAGCTCGTTCCAGGTTCTTGTTTTGTTCCTTAGATGAATCTACTTGTTTTGTTGCGGATTTTGGTGTGGAATTGCGATTTTTGAGATCTACTTCATGTGATTATTCATGCGATTGGTTTTATGCTATTTGTTTCATGAATTCAACTTATTTTTTCTTTCTCATACATGCTATCTCATGTTTTTAGTGATAATTTACATGTTATAAACTTATGACTCGAGTTTCTGGTTTAACTTCTTATCTCATCTTTGTTTCATGGAAGTAAATGATAAGAAAATTTATGTTACAATTTGTAGATGCGCATATTTGTGTTACTTGTTCTTGTTTAATTTCATGAGATTAATTTTTCAAGTGTTGTGGCTGGAAATCAGTAATGAATGACCTGTCATCCCCGGGCCCAGGGCGGCAGCCCCTCTTGCCCTGGCTCAGGGACGGGCCTGTGTATCAGCTAAATTGCCATTGTTCAATGGTGAAATGAATAATGATTCACCTAAGTTAGAAACCTAAGCCAATCAAACAATGGTGTTAAGTTTTTGTGAATGTTGAGCTAAGGATAATTTCGTGTCATTAGTACTAGAATTATACGAGAGAGCTGGGCGAAAGAGATTATATACAAGAGGCTATTGTCAAGCTTCTAACAAACTCCTTAACCACTATAATTAGCTCGCAATGTAAACGACTATAATGTTTTTTCAAGTAATGTATCCATGAAGAACAAAAGGAGCTACCCGGACTCCCAACACCCTCCTAGCCTCCTAAAATCGTGGGGGAAGGAGTTCTCGATTTTAGATGCTAAACAATGGTATTTGTAAATTTTTAATTTTTGTCTTTTTTAAAAAAATTTTGTAGTTCCTTTCAACTTTGATATACTGTTTTTGCTTTTGAATTTGGTCTTCTGCATTTCTTTTGTCAAAGCACTTGGTGTCAATTTGTTTAGGCTGCAAAATCACTTCTAAGTTCTAAGACAATAATTCCTCTAAGGTTAAGGGTATCTCTTAAATTGCTTTTCTCATAGAATAAACTATCACAATATCGTATTGATGTTTTAGAAGAGGAGGCCCTATGGTTCTGTGCATCTTACTGCATTGCCAACTACCTTAGGAACTTCACGAAGTCTATGATGATTTCTAGGTTTCTCTCAGTCTTTGGACGCTTTAATGGAGCTGAGAAGTTGTGGGTTTTTGATATGATTGTAAGGCGAGTTGCATGAGACTTAAAGCGTAATTTTAGATTTCCAAGGGTTTACTATTAGGATGTTTTCCCTTAAGTACCCTTTGTATGGAATATATTAGTAGCGTGTTATTGTTTTAATATGATATCTTTGTAAATTGTTCTCTACTCTCTTATCAGAATAACCTTTTCAATTGCAAAGGGCTCCATTGTGTATGTGCATTCTTGCACATGGGCATATTTTCTTACTATGTCATTGCTATTACGTATAATGTAATTCTTTTTACATCCTTTTTATCAATTATCCTCAATTTTTTTCTTCTTTTTTGTGATCTTCTTGGAACACGTCTTTTCAATTGTAGGGTGTATGATCCTGGACTTAGCTTATAAAGGAGAAACATGTGGTTGTCATTGTTGTTTATGTGTTAATAGATGTAACTATGTTTAGTTCCTTACCAGAATTTTGAGTACAAGTTGGTTTCCTTTTTATCTTATGGCAAAGTAGAACTGCAGAAGCATGAAAGTTGCTGAGAAAAGGTCAACTGTGACATTTTTTGGTGTACATTTTAATTTAAGAGTCTAGAGCGCATGTAACGGCTTTACGGTTGCTGCCTGAATTTTCCAACCTTTGCTGGTTGAAACAAAGGTCTTATTATACCTGTTAATCATTTGGTGTACGAAATATTTTCTCGCACATATTGTAGTTAGGCTAGATTCTAGAAAGGTTATCATTTTATGTCCTGTGATAATCTTTAGAGAGACAAGAGTCTCTTGTAAACCGTTAGGTCATAACTTATCGCCGTTCTCCATTAGGAACTGACTCCAATTCCTAGAAATTGGATCAAGAAGGGCGCTCATCTCCACCTCTTGATTAAACTCGCCAATTGGTTGGGCTGTTGGAGAAATTATTTTCTGAGTTTGAGTATTCGGGATCCAAGGATTCTTCCATATTTTAACATGTTCTCCATCTCCTATTCGCTAGCACATGCCACTTTTGATCACCCATCTAGCTTCTCAAATACCACGACAAGTTTTAGCTCGGAGAGGTTCCTAAAGTGGACTCCATAAAGGAAGTGTTCTGAAAGTAGCGAGCTTTGAGGATGGAGTGCAGAAGAAAGTCCCCAAAAGACATAAGACTCCAAGCTTGCATACCCCAATTAAACAGTTTAAAGTCTCTGAAACCCAAACCACCATCCTTCTTTGGAAGACATAATTTTTTCAAAGCCACCCAATGCACCTTTCTTTCACCACCCTTTTGACCCCATCACAACTGAGCTATAAGAGACCATAATTCATCACAAAACGAGGATGGATACTTAAACACATTCATCACATAGGTAGGGAAGATTGAGCTATAGCCTTTATAATCATCCTCTTCCATCCTTTAGCTTCTTCCAAATTATTTTCTTTAACATCCTTCGTAAAGACCTTAGAATGCCCTATTACCGTTCCGTGATAATCTTTAGAAAAATAAGAGTCTCTTCTATATCGTTAGTTCATAACTTGTCGCTATTCTCCATTACTCCATTCTTTCTCGTGCTTATCCTAGATGGAAGTTTCTGCTGAAACTTTTTTGACCAACTTTTGATAATAGATGAGCCTTTCTTAAGTACCTTTTAGTATAGAGCTGTTATCAATTCTTTAGATTTTAGATCATTATATGTAATCCAGGTTAAGATTTAAGGAAGATGATTTTAAGGCAATTGGAGCGCATACTTTTGGCACAGACTTTGACCCCCATTACCAGGAGTTCCAGTCTCCAGAGCATGAGGTGTTCTTCCATTACCATGATTTTTGCATCATCAAGAGGGCCTCAAGCTTTTTCCACAATGTTTACGAGATCCTGCAAGGCGGGTTTCAGAGTTTCTTCTCACTTGTCAAGTTTTCAGCAATTATATATTTTCTTGACAGTAGCTGTATTTTGGATATGATCAGTGATTCTGCAACCCCTAATGAATATCACATGGAACGTGCAGATGGAATTGGAACCTTTTACATTCGGGCCTTACAAAATTGATTCAAAAGAAGTATTTTACTCTACCAATCTGTCTTATGCCATGGTGAATCTGCGCCCCCTTCTTCCTGGTAAGCCTTCTCTCCTTGGTTAATGTTTCTTTGTCTCAGCATCCCTCCCTCAACCCCCCCCCCCCCCTCCAAAAAAAAAGAAAGATTTAGCATCAGTTGTTTGTTCACAAAGTATGTTTTGTTAATTTGGTTATTTACACTCTAGGCAGACAAATATTGAGTCGTAGTGTCCAAATATGCACTGTAACTCAGGGATCCTTTTCTACATGACATGCATATAAAGGCTAACCTCTTCTTGATGATAGTGGCTTGTTTATGTAAGAGGTGTTCTGAAGCTGAGCTCTTAAAAGAGCTTAATTATAATGCTTATGTCATGAATGGACTAATGCCACAGACTTGATTCTTTGAGGCTTAGAGCAACCATCACTGTCTTGCTTAATTTGGTTACGCTAATAGGATCTTTTATGTTGCGTGAACCATAACAGTTTACTGGCACCAACTTTTATTGCATATTTTGTATTAGACTTTTCAATAGAGAGCATAAAATCTAGGGAGATGTGTATAGAATAAGTTTGATATCCGTTTTGTGGTTAGTGACTTGTTGCAACCTTACACATTCTCCTCAAGTTGACTGTGGGCATGGTCAAGTTAATTTCATATGCTTTATGAAATTGTCATGTAAATTTATCTGTTTCTGGAAATGATCAATGCCAAAAGAACTATGCTGTGTTTTTGTCAAGAAGATCTCCCAAAGTAAAATATTCCTACAATTGTTAAGTAGTGGTAGATGTGCATACTAAAATGTGAGACATATGGTCTAAAATTTGATCCCTTCTTCGCAAAAGAGAAATATGTGAAAAAGTTCTAAAAATGCTGCAAAGCTAACTTTTTATCTGCTTTTGCCCGTAACTCTTCACCTGAATTGAGTTTCTTCTGGGGTTGTCATTGATTATCCCATTAAGCATCGGCTTAAAAAACTTTATACAAGATTGCCAGTCAATTCAAGTTACCTTGGTTCTCATGTATGCTAAATTTGTTATATTGTGTAAAATGCTCTTTTATTATGACCTCGCTCTATTATTCTACTTGACATTCTCTGGGTGCTGGTGTCTAAGAACTATTTCATTTTTTGTTTTGCAGGTCATATCCTCTGATTTTTGTGGACATTGCATTCCTTCTAATTGTCATGTTCATTTTCTATTAGAAGTTATTGTTTCACAACCAGGCATTTCCTGCTTTATATATCAGTTCATGCTTAAACTTTTAAGGTATGCCTACAAACATCATGCAAGTATTAGGTCCCATCTCAGAATCAGATCAAGCCTATAATACTTCTACATCATATCATAACAAAATAAGAGTGAACTGTAAATTTTGCTAGTATTCAGTTTAAACATCTTGCATGGTGAGGTAATTCATCAAAGCACCTTCTTTGACGTTCTGTCTGGGGCTCTAGTTTGGCTTTTACGTACTTTGCCTTGTAGTTTGCTCGAGGACAGGGAGTTTTTAACCTGTGAACGTAATGCAAGTTCACTTTAAAGGCTGGCTGTTATATGGGATTTATGGGTTTTACTTACTCCCTCCGTCCCATAATATAGTGTTTGCATTCCTTTTTGGGTGTCCCAAAATATTGTGCCTATTTTCTTTTTTATCAATTTGTTTGGACTAAATTATCCTTCACTTATACATAAAACTTTCCGAAATACCCCTACCTTTCTTTTAAAATATGTGTTCCTTTTTATTATTTTACACCATTCTAAGAAACATTTATTGCTCTTTCATTTTATTTTAAAGGAAAAAGAAGAAAAAAGCTAGTTCCAAGACAAAAGTAGCCAACAAACATTTACTTAAATATATGTTTTTGTGAAATCCTTAAACTCCTTCCATTTTTCTTAATTCTTGTAAAAAATGAGAAGTGAGCACTATATTATGGGACGGAGGGAGTAGAAGCAATGATTACAGTGGGTATGCCTGAATATCATACCTTGGTGTAACAATTGGAGAACTTTCTGTATGTGGCTGTATTTAGCACTTTGAGCCAAGTTTGCCTGCTAGTCTTTTGTGTCAGCATGAGATAACTATGTTCATATTCTTATGCATTGTTAATTTGTTATTTTGCTTTACCTGTGATCAGTTCTATAAATTCAGTTGGGGACATGTTAATGCTTGAGTTCCTGTTTGCTTGGTTTACTTGACTTTTTCATACATGTACTCGTCTGCCCGAGGCGTGAAGTAAAGCGCTTTGCTGATCTCACTGCTGATGAGACTTGTGATATATGGCTCACAGCGCAAAAAGTTGGTAGGCAGCTGGAAGACTACCATAAAGCATCATCACTAACTCTTGCAATCCAAGTACATACTCTAACATGGCACTAGCTTCATGCAAACTCGATCTATTATCTTCTGTTTCCTATTTTTTGTGCCTCTATGCGAGAGTATTGGTTAGTTCATACTTCATATTATTAAATCATGGCTTTTGTTTTTATTATTATGAATTATGATATAGTCTTATGGGATTTCTCAATCAGCTAAGCTTTCGACGTAATTACTAAATGTTGTTTCCGTTTGGATTTGTCAAATTAACTATTGAAGTGTATTATGAAATCACAGGATGGGCCTCAGGCAGGACAGACTGTAGCCCATGTGCACATTCATATACTTCCTCGGAAAACTGGTGACTTTGAGAAGAATGATGAGATCTATGATGCGGTAGGCGTATTTATTCAAGTCTAGTTTATCTTCCAAAGTGTATCTTTGTTCACTTTCTCTTTCCTCATGTTTTCTGGCACCAGATAGATTTGAAGGAGAAGGAATTAGCACAAAAGCTGGACCTGGACAAGGAAAGGAAGGATAGAACTCTTGAAGAGATGAGTCAAGAGGCATCGGACTACAGGGCTCTGTTCACCTGACTGCTAAAGCTTTGATGCACAATTTTTCAATTGTGCTATACTTTTTAAGAACACACTTGATGTGGTCAGAAACTAAGTCTATGTGCTCATTGCTGAACATGCAATTATGATTGACATATTAATGCAATATCAGGACTTCTTTACACTAATAGGAAGTCAAATGTCGATACTGTTGAAATTGTCTCATGAGTATAAGAGAGATTTTTTACACATTCGCGAATACTATGGATAGCATATAATAATATGTATAAAAGTGTAGGCGCATAACGCAATATTTGACAATGTTATTGAGTAAGAGAAGTGACCAAAAGTGCTTGAATTCAAGGCCTACTTTCTGATGAAATGGTGCTATTAAGAGAAGTGTCCAAAAGTGCTTGAATTCAAAACCTACTTCTAATGAAATGGTTCAACAATCAATCTAATGGAATTATGCTACAAACAAATATTTACAGATGTTAGAGAATAGGAGTAAAATGACCCTATATATAATCAATGAGTTTTCATCGAGTGTTGATTATCGTTTATCACCATTATTATTAATTAATAGGTCTTTGATCTCATATATGCCATTTCAATCGTAATATATTAATTTAATCTTACACTTTAACAATAGGAATAGAAACTAGGAAAAAAAATTCCTCTAATTTATGCTAATCTAAATTTTTGATTTGATGATTTTTGATTACATACATGTATATAAATTGATGGATTATTTAACTAGAATAATACAAACTTTGGCCTCTTGACCAACAATAATACAAACTTTCAATTATTATTTAATATTTCAAACTTTATACAAATATTTTCATAGACAAAATCGGATGCAACTTGATAAACAGGTTGATCGGGACGTAAGGGTGGTAATCAGGTCGAGTTGGGTCAATTTCAGGTTGACCTGATTTCTATTCTAGGTTACTTACCCCTAACACAAACCTGACCTGATTTTAACGAAAATCATAAACTAAAGCCGACCTTCCCGGTTTTGGATTGACCCGAAACCAACCCCAAATGACATGTAATTAAATTTAATCATTGCAATAACTCAACATATCGAGTGAGTCTTGAATTCAGATGCCAATTTAATCAAATATTAGAAGATTATTTTATATGTTTAGAAATTTAGAAGATTTAAGAAATTTAGAAGATTGAAAAATAGGCTTGGCCTGATATAAGTTGGAAAAACAAAAAATAAGTTACTCCATCTGTTATGTAGTGTAAAACTAGCAATTGATATCACAACTCCCAAAGATGGGTTCTTAGAACTGGAGACTTGTGCAACAATGATGGGTCCGAATCCCGTAGCTAACTCCTGACCAGCAATCTGCACAAAAGGGACCCACCCTGGAGGTTTGGGTGGTATTTCCCCCTCCGAAGCTTAAGTCAGATGTCAGGGATGTAAAGGAACTTTTAGAGAGAGAAAGTAGAGAGAGAGAGAGAAGAATTTATGACAGAGTAACAGTACTATGTCTGAAAAACGTACCTTTCACCCTGAAATCAAGGACTATTTATACTGTTTGAAATGACTGCTGTGCCTTGATGTCACCCTAATTTGGGAGCATCTGATTGGCTAATCAAAGTTTTGGGACACGTGGCAGCTGTTAACTGGTCAGTACACCTCACTTTCATATAAAGGTGTAAATCAGACTTACTGGGCCTAAGTACAGTTTTTGGGGCCAGAAGAAGGTCTTTTTAGTACGTTTTCAGAGAAACGTACTTTTAGGCCTGTCACCTTCAGGCCCTTTTGTACTTTTATTCCCCTGCATATATGCCACATGTAGGGCTCAGATGAGCCACGTGTCAGTACCAGAGCCGTTTATTTTTTAGGCTACAACATTTGCCCCTTAAAAGAGGGAGTTATTATCTTTTGGGCGCCAAGACGGTTAATCTTCCTCTTTTAACCGACCTGGAACTGCTCTTCTCTTTTTCAAAAAAGAGGCGCCATTTTGCCGGTCTCCACAGGTCAACTTCCTATGAACAACGGTTACTTTTACCGGATGAGGGGGTCATTTTCACCCCTCTATAAATATGTGCCTTAGTCGCTCCTGGAATCATTTTAACTTTGCTGAGAAATTTTCTAGAGAGAGAGACTCTGCAAATTTTTACTGAACTTTTTAGAGAGAAGAACAACCCCCGTCCAAGCTCTTGCTATTGGGTTTTTCTCGTCCGAGGTTTCAAGTCATCTTCAACATTCGTCCGAATTTTCTTCTACAGGTATATTCTCAACTCTTTTCTTGATTGCACACATATTTTAAGAAAATGGATTCGTCCTCTTCCTCGAACAATTCCGGCCGCTCACGGGTTGGTGCTAACCCTAGAACAGAGGGCCTAACTTCCTCGGCATCTTCTAGAGTTGGTCCTATCTTGGCCGGGCATGCATTCTTTATCTTTAGCCATGGACGGCAAAGTCAGACGACCCAGTCTTTACCTGTGCAGGGTAATCTGGCGCGCGTCAAGCAAACGGCTCGCATCAGAAGAGGGGTAACCATGCCGGCCTCTAGCTCTGAAAGGGAGGAATCCACTGGGCGAATTCCGGCCGAAGGAGAACGAGAGACCCAAAGCGCTCGTCCTGCCTACCACACTCCTTCTCCTGAACATGCCGAGGAGGAACCAGAAGTCAGGGGCTCCCAGAAGCCAGCCCGTCCATACATAGGACGATCTCAGATGAGCCAAGGACGGCTAGCTCTTCTGACCCTGCTAGTGGCTCAGAGCCATCAACCACTTCGTCTGAAATAAGACGGCGGCTAGGTCCCCTTTCTGACCCTAGGTTCATCCTGGCCGACAACACATGGTTAGGACGATTAGGCTCGGACCTTAGTCCTTTTTCGGTGGCAATGCCCATGCCTGGCTACCACTTTGTACTTCCCGGCCGAGAGGACACTATTTTCAGTGCTCCTCCAGGCCATTTTGCAGTTTATCGGCTGGCATTAGATGCCGGCCTGCGCTTTCCCCTTCACCCTTTCATCAGCCAACTTCTTCAGTATTACGGCATAGGACATAACCAGCTTGCCCCTAACTCTTGGCAAAACATTCTTACCTTTCTGGCCGTCTGCAATTTAAAGGGAAAGGACCCTTCTCTGGCCGCTTTCACCCATATTCACTACGTCGCCAAGGTCCCTAGGACCATTGAAGGAAGCTGGCTGAGCGTGTGCAACCGTCAAGGATTCTTGACGTCTTGGGATAAGACTTCCAAGATGCACTCATGGAAGGGCGAGTTCCTCTTTGTCCAGGCGCCCAGTAAAGCGGTGGCAAACCGTCTTCGGTATTTTAGCCGGACAACCACAAATACTGGACGGATGGCCTCATACTTGGAACTGGAGAGTAACTCTGCCGAAGAGATGGTGGAGTACTTCCGGGTTTCGGAGTATACTATGGAAGATGTTTCTTTCAAAGGTCCGTCCAATTGGATTCCTTTTAAGGAAATGTTTTACCATGACAACTTCCTGGTCGCTGCCGCTTGGCAGGCAGGACGAGGACAGAGGTATATCAACTGAGAATCTTCCAAGTACAAATTTCTAGACTTAATTATCATTCGTCCAACATTTGTTTTCTCTCTTTCAGATTCAGCCAGGAGCAAGCTCAGGAAGTCTTGGATAGGAGATATGAGCTCATCCAGATTTGCGGCACTCTATGGAAGGAGTACAGCAAGTCAGGTGCCGAAAAGAGGGCCGACACCTTGGTAGCTTTGTATATGTATTATATTTTTTTTTTTTTTTTTTTTTTTTTTTTTTTTTGAGCCGGCCGGTCTGCTACTTTGGAGGGTAACCCGTCAAGATGGTGCCTGGACGACTTGTCTACCCATGGGGAATTCGTCCAGAGAAACACAGGACGAGCTAACTTCCCAAGAAGCAACTCGGCTAGGTTGAATTCTTGACGGCTTGCCTCTTAGGAGGACAGTCCGTCTGGTGTAGCATAGGACGAGTTACTCATCTGAACAGCAACCCGTCCTGGTTGATATCTTGACGGTTTGCCTCTTCGAGGGGCAGTCCGTCTAGAATAGTGTTGGACGAGTTGCTTATTTGAGGATCAATTCGTCCTGATTGATATCTTGACGAGCATTTCAATCTTTTCTTTTTTTTCAGAAAAATGCCCCAACTTCAAAAGCTCTGGCCGAGAAAGCCGCTGCAAAGAAACGGCCAGCAGGCACCAGTGAAGCCCCTCCCTCAAAAAAGGCAAAGGGTTTTACTGCTAAGAGGAAGAAGACCACTCGGCCGGTTCCCAAGGTCGTGATCGACCTTCCGGCCAAGGAGGAGCCAAAGAGGAGCCAGCTGAAGTTGACTCTCGAGCCCTGGTGGCCTATACTGGTCCGGCTGAGCAACCCGATTCTTCGCAACCTGACGAGGTTGTCATTCTGGACGACGCTGAACAATCTTCAAGCCGGACGCGGCTGTGGACGGATCCGCCTTTTCTGGGCCAGTGGCCCAACTGGTAGGCCAGATGCCGGCCGCTTATAGGACGGCTTCCCGTTCTTCTGGTGAGTCCTACTATTCCAACGTAGTTAGAACACTACGGGTTGGCGGGCGTCCGATGAGTCCGTCCAACAAACAGACCGTGGTTATTCCCATCAGGTGTACTGACGAGTCTAACCTTTCAGATAAAGGGAAGGGTCCTGCTGTTGTCGGCTCCCCTAGCCTCTCTGACGATGAATCTTCTCCAGCCTTTGGAAAGATGTCGTCGTCTGATCGTGAGAAGCTCAAGACGGAGCTGTTCAAGTGCTTTCCCGAAACTTATATCAAGGGGTTAAGGGGAGCATCGTCTGGGCATGTAGGTTACATGTCTCAGCTTGCTGCCGAGGTACATTCTTTCCTCTTCGGACGCTTATGCTTTTTACTTGGTCTTCATTTACTTTTTATTATCCGTCCTGACATGCCCTATCCTTTTATGTTTTCAGCTTTTTGCTCGCAGCATGATAACAGAAGACTGGGCGAAGGAGCTCAGAAAAGAGAATAAAAAGCTCGTCCATGACGTAACTGCGGCCGCCGACCATGCTCAGTTCGTCATTTCCGAGCAAGAGGTGTTGCACCAGCAAACCAAAGTTGCTTTGGAAAAAAGGTCGGCTGAGCTGAGATCTCAGATCAAAGTCTATCTCTTCGGTTGACGGAGATGATAGACGAACGGGCTTCGTTGGAACGTGTTCTGACGGACGAGAGGAATTCAGCCATGACTATGGCTGCCGATTTCTTCAAGGAAAACCTCGTCCTGAAGGTCAAAAACCAAGCCCTTCGAACTGAGGTTGCAGAGACAATTGCCGGCGCCAAAGAGGCTATGAACACCATCATAGATACCTCAAAAGAATGGGCGGTGAAGGCTTTTAGATGATGGCCGAGGAGGAGGATATCCCCAGATATGCTCGTCGGCTGGAATTCCAAGAAGCCTTGCATAAGGCCACCATAACTAAAGCAGAACCTCCCGTCTTTGAAGAATCCTCTGAGGATGAAGAGGGAGAGGACAATGCAGAGGCCCAGGACGAAGAGGACAACGATCCTCCTGCCGCCTAGTTCTTTTGTTGTATCTTGGCTGTGAGCCACTTGTAACTTTTTCTCCTTTTGTACTTAGATGAATTTAGGTTGTAATCATCTTTTTATATTTATGGGAAGCTAACTTTTTCAATCTCTGTTGTTCTATGCTTTACTGTTTTGGACGCATTGTCTTACAATTCCATGATTATACCAAGTACAAAAGTAGTTCGTCATAACATTTTGGCCGATTATACTTACAACATTCATCAATGTTCAAGTATAAAAGTAATTCGTCTTAATATTTGGCTGGTCTAATCAACTCTTTTGGCCGATTTCTTCTAGTACTATCATTAAAGCCAAGTATAAAAATCTCGTCAATCATTCTGATCTGACTCAGTAGCTCTTTTCTGGACGTTCATAACCAGATGCTCAAGCAAAGACTTGCTTTTACTTTTTGGATTTTAAGTATAAAAGTTTGCTCGGCCAGACCCTGGGTTCGTCTTTGGACAAAGACTTAGTCATTTTATAAATTATGTCCCTATATGCCCCCCTTCTTGGACGAAGAGTTTTTATAACTTTTCCCTGTTCAAGAAGGAGTTAAGAAGATAATTTTTAAACAACTAGGACGAGCGTTTTATGCCAGAAGCAACTCGTCCAGGCTAATATTCTGACGGGCTGCCTCTTTGGAGAGCAACTCGTCTGAATGATAGTTGGACGAACTGATTCTTCGGAAAACCTCGTCCATCTTTGTGAAATCATAAAATAACTTGTTCCTTTACTAAGGTTGTTTATTTCGAAGTTTTGTGGCTTTTGGACGGACAGTAAGATACCTTTACTAAGGCGTCTTATTTCCAGCCGACCTTGTTCAGGAGATGTTTAACTCTTTAAGAAAACAATCGGCCAAATCTGACATGTTTTATCCGTTTAAGAATGATAACATGTTCAGCCGAACTCCCAATGAAAGGTGCATTGTCTTTTTGCTTTGGAAAATTAGTTAGCTTTTGACGTTAGTATGTAACTTAAGCAAACAATTAAAACAAAGTCATAGAGAAGTAGAATTGTATTATATGAAGTTTGCTTGACGGATAGTCAAGGTACATGTCTACATTCTACTTTTTCATTGTAATGCATTAGGAAAAGATTACAATTTAGCTGGGTGCTCTAAACAAAGTATTTCTTCAAAGTGTCAGAATTCCACGTCCTAGGAATAGGACGTCCGTCCAATCCTTCGAGACGAAAGGTACCATTCTGAACGACTTCGATTATCTTATAGGGTCCTTCCCAGTTAGGAGTAAGCTTGCCTAACTCTTTGGCTCGGCCGACCGCTTCCATCTTTCTGAGGACGAGATCTCCCATCTTTAGTGGACGTCTAGCAACTCTTTTGTTGAAGTCTCTAGCCATTCTTAACTTATATAGTTGCATCCTCAGCAGAGCATTGCCCCTGACTTCAGGAACTAAGTCCAAAGCCGTCCTAAGAGCTGCCCAGTTAGCATCTTCTGAGTACATCATTACTCTTAAGGTGGGTTCCTCAACTTCAATAGGAAGGACAGCCTCAGACCATAAACCATCATGAAAGGAGTCTCTCCTGTGGAATTCTTGGCCGTCGTCCTAATTGACCATAAGACCAGCTGCAATTCTTCTACCCAAAGCCCCTTTGCATTGTCTAACTTCTTTTTTATTCCGGCCGAAAGGATCTTGTTAAAGGCCTCTACTTGCCCATTAGCCTGTGGATGAGCTACTGCTGCAAAGTGAGCCTTAACTCCTTGATCGGCCAACCATTGACGAAGCTTGGGCGTTTCAAATTGCGGCCCATTATCAAAGACGATGGACTGGGGCATGCCAAACCTTGTAATCAAGTTCTTCCAGATGAACCCTTTGACATCATTGGTGGTGATGCCCCTTAATGCTTCAGCTTCAACCCATTTTGTAAAGTAGTCTACAGCTACTATTACAAATTTCTTCTGGCCACAGCAATAGGAAAAGGCCCAAGAATGTCCATCCCCCATTTAGCAAAGGGAAGAAGAAAGAAATGGGCGTCAGAATTGGACGGCTTTTGATGGATATTACCATGCTTTTGGCAACTATCACATTCTTGGCATAGAGGAGTGCATCTTCTTTTAAGGAGGCCAAAAGTAGCCCGTCCTGAGAGCCCTTTCGCCAAAGCTCTTCCTCCAATGTGAGAAGCACAAGCTCCCTCTGCAACTCCTTCAAAACGTCCAGACCTTCCTTTCGGCTGATGCATTGAGAAGAGGCCGATTATAGGATTTTTGTATAAGGTCTCATTCCACAACTCAAACCACTTGTCCCTAGCTCTCACATACTTGGCCTTAATGGGATCAAGAGGCAGACGGCCGTCTTCTTGAACTCAATGATGGACTCATCCACTCATCATCTCGGCTGAGAAACAGACTTCTCCGGCCTCAATGCTCTTGGCCGCCTTCACCTCCCAAAAGACTGTTCTAGGAACGTCACCTTCGCCGAGCTGGCCAGTTTAGAGAGGGCATCAGCTTGATGGTTTTCTGATCTGGGCACCTGATCTAGGACGAACCTCTTTAAAGACTTGATCTCGTCCTTGACCAAATTCATATACTTGCTCATGGACGTCCTTGCATTCAAATCACCATTGACCTGACTGACAACCAGCAGAGAGTCGGTCTTAGCCTCAATTTCCAGGCCCCAGCCGCTTTACACATTTTTATGCCGGCTAAGAGAGCTTCATACTCTGCTCATTATTGGACGCCTGGAACTTGAATTTCATAGCATATTCAAACTTATCCCCTTCTGGAGATTGAAAAATGATTCCTGCCCCACATCCGTTGGCAGTTGAGGATCCGTCCACCATAAGGGTCCAATGACGCCTTCCTGCTGCTGGATCTTGGACGCTTTCTATCGTAGGCCGTGTAAGCTCTACGATGAAATCAGCCAAAGCTGGCCCTTGATTGCCTTTCTAGGCTCAAATGTTAAATCAAACATATTCAGCTCAACAGCCCATTTTAACATTCGGCCAGAGGCATCCATCTTATGCAACACTTGCCTAAGCGGCTGATCTGTATATACAAGAATGCTATGGCAAGAAGTAAGGCTTAACTTCCGGCTGCCATCAGCAAAGCCAGGCCGAATTTTCGATGGACGAATATCTGTTCTCAGCATCTTTAAGCACATGGCTCACAAAATAGACGGGTATTTGCACCGAGTCTCTTTCAGCCAAGGACTGCACTTACCGCGAAGGGTGATACAGCCAGATACACATACAACCTCTCTCCTTCGGCCGGACTGATCAGCCTAGGCAGCTGCCGAAGATGATCTTTTACTTGCTGAAGGGCTACTTCAGCTTCATCTGACCATTCAAACTTGGCATTTTTCTTGATGGTAGCAAAGAAATGGTGACATTTGTCCCCTGATTTTGAGAGAAACCGTCCAAGAGCAGCCAAACAGCCCGTCAACCTCTGAACTTCTTTGACTTTGGACGGCGAAGACATATTCATAATAGCCTGAATTTTGTCGGGATTTGCCTCAATCCCTCTCTGATCAACCAAAAATCCCAGAAATTTCCCAGCAACTACGCCGAACACACATTTTTGCGGATTAAGCTTCAACTTGAATTTTCTCAAGGTGAGGAAGGTTTCCCTCAGATCGTCCAGATGATCTTTCTCCTCTTTACTCTTGACGATCATGTCGTCTATATAAGCTTCCATATTTCGGCCGAGCTGCGGCTGAAATACTGTATTAATGAGCCTCTGAAATGTAGCCGGAGCGTTTCTTAGGCCGAAAGGCATCCTGAGCCATCCATACAGCCCTTTCTCAGTAATGAAAGAAGTCTTATCTTGATCATCCGGCCACATAGGAATCTGATGGAAGCCAGAGTAGGCATCCATAAAGCTCAGTAGGGCATGGCCGGCCGTAGAATCAACCAGACGATCTATTTTTGGCAACGGGAAGCTGTCCTTAGGACAGCCTTGTTCAAATCTGTATAATCAACGCACATCCTCCAAGTGCCATTCGGCTTTGGAACCATCACAACATTTGCTACCCAATCTGGGTAGTATGTTTCCCGGATGAATTTAGATTTGAGCAATTTTGAACTTCTTCGTCAACGGCCTTATTTCTGGCCGGCCCCAGATGCCTCTTCTTCTGCCGAATAGGCTTTTGCCCCGGCTCAATGTTGAGCTTATGGACAGCCACCTCAGGGTCTATCCCAGGCATCTCCTCTACAGCATAGGCAAACACATCTTCAAATTCTCGCAGCAACGCAACCAAGGCGTCCTGGATTTCTGACCTCAAAACTGATCCAATTTTCAATGTCCTTTCCGGACGCTCTGGATTCAAGCAGATCTCTACTGGACTTTCCACAGGTTCTGGACGTTCTAGTCCCAGACTCATTATAGCCATTATCTCAGATGAATGTTTTTCTTCCTTAATAGCCAAACACTTTCTCTTCTTGCTAGGCAAAAGCATGGACGGAGTGCTTTCAGGAAAAGGCGACTCCTGAACCTTCTCAATTTCCTCCTTAAGCTCACTAATCTGGCCTTTAACTTTTTTGGCCGAATCATCTCCTTGTGCCCTTGGACACTCTGCTTTTTCCTTCCAAGATGATGGTTTGAGTGTGGTGAGATAGCATTCTCTGGCAGCTTGCTGGTCTCCATAAAGAGATCCAATCTTCCCACCATCGCACTCAAACTTCATCAGCATTAAATGGGTCACAATGACGGCCTTGATGTGATTTAAGGTAGGTCGCCCGAGAATGACATTATAAGCTGTCAAGTCTCGTACTACCAAAAATTTCACAAAAAGCGTCCTGGCCGCATCTTTTTCTCCAACTCTGCCGGCAAGGTGACAGTCCCATAGGGTGTATGACCCCGCCGCCAAAACCAATTATAGGATGATTTACCGGCATCAAATCGTTTTTGTCAAACTTTAAACGAGACAAACAATCAGCACTGATGATCAGTTGCTCCAGTATCAATCAAAATTCGCCTAACCCTTAGATTGGCAATCTTCATTTCCACAACCAGCGGGTCATCATGAGGCGTCCTAATATTCCCCCGGTCCAACTCGCTGACCACTATTTTTGGAAAAGGATCAGACTCGGCCTGGTTGGTGAGCATAACCTGGCTGAGTTCCCTCAAATAGTTTTTGTGGCCGCGATTTGTCGGACCTCCAGCTGCAAATCCTCCTGAGATGACCATCACTACATCATCATCCGTGCTATCTCCGTCCATTTTTCTTCCTTGACGGTTATCCCTTTTCTGAAACTTCCTTCCTGACGAGGGTAGGTAATTGTTCATCTTTCCTTTTCGAGCCAACTCTTCTAGTGCTCGCTTCAAATGCTTGCATTCATTGGTTTCATGTCCACAATCTTTGTGAAAGTGACAATACTTGCTCTTGTCCCTGTTACGATAAGGCGTCTTCATCTCGGCCGGCGCCTTTAGCTCATGCTGATCTTTTATTTCCATCAAAATGGAATATTGATCTTTGTTGAACTCTATTGGTTCAACAGAGGCCGCCGGCTCGACCGCCTACTTCTCTTGGACGAAGTGGTCATAGTAGTCATGGCCCAAGTCTCAGCCTTCTTGGGCGGATTCTTTTTTGGCAACAGCCTCTTCCACTTTCTTCACTTCTGGCTGTTTTGCCTCAGCACAGACCTCTGTGGCATGAATGAATGCTTCAGCCTCCCTCAGTGCTTCCGTCAGAGTAGTGATTTTCTTCTTCACCAAATCAAACTTAAAATTCTGTTCTGATGAAGGCGTCAAACGCCACACCCGCATTCAAATCTTGGATCTGCAACGCCTCCAGATTAAACCTCTTCACATAACCTCTCAAGGCTTCCTTAGGACCTTGGATGACTTACCTAGGTGCATGCTTGTTTTCTGTTCTTGCCGATTAGCCACAAATGACTGGAACAATACTAAGTTCAGTAAAATTATTCACTGAATTAGGGTAAGTTGTTGAACCATTTTTGCGCTACTCCTTTCAAAGTAGCTGGGAAATTCTTACACCAAGTAGCATCGTCCACCCCTTGGACATACATCTGATGCTTGTAAGCTGATAGGTGATCGTCCGGATCAGTAGTTCCGTCAAAAGGATCAATGGTAGGGAGCTTAACCTTTGGGAAAGGAGGGGACTCCATGATCCTGACCGAGAAAGGAGTGGGCCAATTGATCTGGAGTGCCGCCACCTGCCCCTCAATGGGTATGTGCTCCTGACGGTACTCTTTCAAAACCGGATTAGATGAGGTGTTAGCTAAGGCTTGACGCCTGTACACCATAGGCTGCAGAACTGTCTTCTCTTGCCTGGGCTGGAAAGCCGATGGACCACGGCTTCGCACCACTGTCTGGACGGGAGCCTTAAGGACGGATCCTTCATATATGGCGTGGAGCCAGAGGCTGAACGCTGCTGCGCTGCCGCCCTCTTGCCTCCAAGTACTCCCGAGCATCAGTCTCCATCATGTGACCAGTAGGAGGGATATTATCTGCTGGACGGACCACCAGCTTCCAGTCCATCTTCCTCCTAGAATCACTGACTGCCGGCTGCTTTCCTTTGGAAGGCGGCTTAGTCAATTCTGGCCGAGGTGGCCGACTAGGTCCTGGACGACCCTCTTGGGATCGCCCTTAAGTGGCGCAGCTGCCTCTTCTCTCGGACTCATCTGAAAAAATAGCATGTTGTTCTTAATCTGCTCTTCCATAACAGCGGCCATCCTGGCCTGGAAGTCATTTAACACATTTTCCAAATGACCAGCAGTCACTGGACGGTCAAGATTTTCTTGGATGACTGGAGTTACAGTCCTACCCTCGAGGTGAACGGCAGCATGGCCCTGATCCCTGCCTCGAGGTGGCCTCTCGTCATCAACGGTATCATCCACCTGAACTCTAAAACTTCTGTTCCTGCCACATTCGAAGAGTGACAGTCCGTCATTGTTGCGTCTCCCCACAGACGGCGCCAAATGTTATGTAGTGTAAAACTAGCAATTTATATCACAACTCCCAAAGATGGGTTCTTAGAACTGGAGACTTGTGCAACAATGATTGGTCAAATCCCGAAGCAAACTCCTGACCAGCAACCTGCACAAAAGGGACCCACCCTGGAGGTTTGGGTGGTATTTCCCCCTCCGAGCTTAAGTCAGAATGTCAGGGATGTAAAGGAACTTTTAGAGAGAGAAAGTAGAGAGAGAGAGAGAAGAATTTATGACAGAGTAACAGTACTATGCTCTGAAAAACGTACCTTTCACCCTGAAATCAAGGACTATTTATACTGTTTGAAATGACTGCTGTGCCTTGATGTCACCCTAATTTGGGAGCATCTGATTGGCTAATCAAAGTTTTGGGACACGTGGCAGCTGTTAACTGGTCAGTACACTCACTTTCATATAAAGGTGTAATAGACTTACTGGGCCTAAGTACAGTTTTTGGGGCCAGAAGAAGGTCTTTTTAGTACGTTTTCAGAGAAACGTACTTTTAGGCCTGTCACCTTCAGGCCCTTTTGTACTTTTATTCCCCTGCATATATGCCACATGTAGGGCTCAGATGAGGCCACGTGTCAGTACCAGAGCCGTTTATTTTTTAGGCTACAACACCATTCGTCCCAATTTAGTTGCTACATTTTGACCGTAGGCATTATTCACGTCATAACTTTGACTATGTTTTACTCCATATACATAATTAAAAACATAGTCATGTTGGATCTTGTTTGATTCGTCCCAATTTGTATTTTCTAAATATTAATTTTTATAATTTTTTTCATATATGTAACTCAAGATATTGGTGTTTGAAGTTGCATCTCGTAAACTGTGAAAAAGCAAATGTAGCAACTAAATTGGGACAGAGGGAATATAAAAACTAGTTATTGTATGGGCTATTCCCCACATAAGTAAAATTTTCATTTATTAATAGTGTACTTCAAAACGATAACACAAAATACAACTTTAGTCCCGTGGTTAAGAGTTCGAGTTGGGTCAACTTTTGGCAGCCCGACGGGATCCTAGTCACTAAATACCTTCGCCGGCTACTTGTCTTGTGCTGCTGCGTGTTGCTTTCTTCTTTCTCTTCCTCTGTTTGCTGCTCGGGCCACCATGCGTTAGTGTTGACAACTAAAGTTCAAGTTCCTGCAATTTCAATTCTTCTACAGGAAGGTATAATAAGCTCAACTTATTTCTCTTCCTTTGTTTTCTATCAATCATTATACACTTTGATTTCCGAAAATTTGGTTGGTTTAAGATTTAAGCTATGTTTCCCAAAGAAGTTCCTACAATGAAACTTTGATTTCCTACGACTATGATTTCACAAAGAAGTTTAATGGTCTATATTTCTTAATATCGATATTCACTGTAGAATTCCGCTATATGATACTCTAAAGTAAGAGCCACTAAAAATTGTTTTTCCTCTCAAAACTCCCTTCTAAACATGTCAAAACTTTATAGATGATTTATGTTGAACATTGTAGGTTTGTATTTGAATTTACTTATAATCTATACCAATTATCTAAATAATTTACATTTGGAAATTAGAAACTAATATATAATTGCCCAAACATCTTTCATATATACATGACTTTCAAATTCATCATGATATTTGGCAAGATTGATTTCAACTATTTGATACTACTTGTGTATTCTTTTAGTTGCACCCTTTGCTTTTTCACATTTGCCAGACGATTCTTTGAACGTTAATATCTCTTATTGGGTTGAGTGTAAGTGAAAATTACAAAAATTTGATATTTGGTCCCTTGTATTGAGATGAATCTAACAAGACCCCACTTAACTATGTTTTTTCTTGTATAATAATGTGAGATAGTTTAACGTAGTTGGTTGATTAATAGTGGCACAAAACCAAATGGTGCAACTAAAAAAGTACTAGCGGCCCGTTTGGTAAGAGGTTATAAATGGTGGGAATGGTAATGCATTATAGTGTAAATTTGTACTAGAAATCCAATGTCATTACCAATGGTAATGCTACTTAATCACAAGATATCCATTTTCTTCCTAAAATCTCATTACTATCCATTACCACTTGGAAAGGTGGTATTAGGTGGTAATGAAAATTTATAAAGGAAAACCCATGTTTTGTGATAAAGTTTCATTCCCATGGTTATGGACATGTGAAAATCTTTACAAATTTACACTAAATTTCATTACCATTACCACTATTTATAACCACTAACCAAACGGGCCGTAGTAGTATTATTTAATTGATTACAGAATACAAACATAGCAATAGTCAATAGTTTGACATAAAAACATCACCAAAAAATATTTGGGAAAACTAAAATACTAAACCCTAACTTGTGAATATCATGGAAAAAATTATCAACAGTCAACAGCAACAACAGAGCTGAACATATTAAGTTCAACTTGAAAATTTTCTCTTTCTTGCTCAAAAATACCATGAATTCATTTCGTATACTTTGATTTTTCTTCAAAATCTGTTAGTTGATGTTTGATTCGCAGGCTGAAGAAAAAAAAAAAAAGAGCTCTAAGGTGGTTGCCATAGTTGCAAGGTGAGGAGGAGGAGAGCGGGAGAGAGGGGCAAAATGTCAATTACTTGTTCTTGTAAGGGTTGGGGAATGACTTTAAGGCTTTATGCATTTCAAATTCCATGTTTGATGAGTGGATTTGAAACTCTATTTTTTGGGCTTATAGTTAGAAGGTATGGATTTGAGCCAAATCCAATTCCAAATTTTAATATTATTAAAACACAAAAATTAACCTAATTCTAGAATTTGAAATGAAATTTTTAATATTATTCAAACACATAAATTAACCCAATTCCAAAATTTGAAATGAAATTCCAATTCCCAAACAAAGCATTACATTTTTTGAAACCCATTTTGGGTCTATGAATGTCAAATTGGGTCGATTGTGGCCTTTTAAGCTCAATATCTTTAATTTCCCTCATTCAGCCTTATGTTAGGTCATTCATAGTTCTAATAAGTATATATATAAGTATTAGAGTCAATAAAATTTCACTTACATGCTTTGAAACCCATTTTGAGTAGATGAATGTATTGGGCCGATTTGACCCTTTTAAGCTCAGTTTCCTTTATTTCCCGCATCAACCTTATGTTAGGTCATTTATAGTTCTGATAAGTACATATATGAGTATTAGAGTCAACTAAAGTCCCCTCACATGCTTTGAAACCCATTTTGTGTAACTAAATGTCATTTTGTGCCAATTTTGGCTTTTTAGGCTTAATTTTCGTAATTTCATGCATTTGGCCACATGTTAAGGTATGTATAGTTCTAGTAAGTAAAGAATGCATATAGGGGGATGTTAGGGGGGCATGCAGGCCGTGGGGGGTGCTTTAAACATTCAAGAATAACAGAGAAGGGGGTGGCAGGGGTGCTGTGCAAGGGAGAGGATGCTGGCAGGGGGTGTGCAAGGGGGGGGGGGCTGTGCAGCAAGGGGGGGGGGACTGTGCAGCAGGAGGGGGCTTGCAGGTTGCAGGCAACAGGGGGGACTGTCGCATCAGGGGGGGGGACTGCAGCACCGGCTGTGCAGCAGGGGGCTGTGCAGGCAGCAAGTGGCGGGGGGGGGGGGGATTTGCTCGATTCGAAGCACGCTATAGTTTTTGTCTTTAGGTATTACGTAGCAAGAACAAGAAACTTGCTCACATTGAAACAAGCTTAAGTTCATATATTTTCAAGCTAAATATAAGTAAAACAAGGTTAGAAGTTCCTTCTGTTTCTTTGATTTTATGCCTTTTCTAATCCGTGTTTGAAATTTCAGGTACTCTTCAAACATGGCCCGAGATGATGTGGTCTTGGAGGAGGAAACCGATGATGAGTATGATGATGATGATGATGATGACGATGATGATGACGATGATGATGATGATGAGTACGAAGTAGAGAAGGAGGATAAAGGTGATCCGGAAGATTTGGCGCTTGACGAGGTAGTGCGCATGTGTAGCAAGTTCGAGCACCCAACAGAGATTGCTCCCCTCATTGACAACAATGCTAGGGAAGATTATCCCACGATATCCTCAAGTGTGCTACACACAAATCCGAGGAAAGAAGTTCAGACTACCACCAAAATTACAAGCAAGGTTGCAACAAAGAAGCGAAAAGGAAGGGGTCCGGTCAAGGGATTGAGAGTCACAACCCCTATGACCCTCGAGTATGATGATATGGGTCAACCTTGTGGTAAATGGCGTGCAAAGTATGGGCAACATATTGGGCTTTGTATGCGCAAACTCAACATTTTAACCAAATGGAAGGATGTGCCCGAGGGAATGAAGAAAGCATTATGGGAAGATACGTGTGTAAGCTTAGCTTAATTTTCTTAATTTCACGTATTTAGCCACATGTTAGGTCATATATAGTTCTAATAAGTACATATATAAGTATCAAAGACAAGTAAAGTCCAATCACATGCTTTAAAACCCATTTTTGGGTAAATGAATGTCATTTTAAGCTGATTTTGGCTTTCCAAGCTCAATTTGCTGAATTTCTTGCATTTAGCCTCATGTTAGGTCATGTATAGTTTTTATAAGTACATATATAAGTTTAAGAGTCAACTAAAGCCTATTCACATGCTTTGAACTCATTTTGGATAAATAAATGTCATTTTGCGCAGATTTTGACTTTTTAGGCTCAATTTACTTAATTACCCGCATTTAGCCTCATGTTAGGTTATGTATAGTTCTAATATGTAATTATATTACTATTTGAGTCAACTAAAGTCCACTCACATGATTTTAAACCCATTTTGAGTAAATGGATGTCATTTTGAGCCGATTTTGGCCTGTTAAGCTCAATTTCCTTAATTTCCCGCTTTTAGCATCATGTTCAGTCGTATGTATTTATATGGAAACTAACTAATTGTTTCTGTCTAGTTTCTATTCCACATTACTCCTGATGAGAATAAAAAGGCGTTGTTTCTTTCCGCGGTGGCTGAAAGATTTAGAACTTTCAAAAGCAAACTAGTGAGTGGGTGGATCACAAAACGACGAAATAGGACTACAAAGAAGAGGAAAACTGAAAAAGCAAAGCAAGATGATGAGAATGATGGAAATGTGGGAGAAACGGAAAAAGAGCCCGAACATGAAAAAGAAAAGGAAGGGGGGGAGAAAGAGATACCAGAACCAGAGTCCTTGCCTTATCAGATATGGTCCCATATAAAACCAGAAGACTGGGAGGCATTTGTTGCCCATAATACTACGCCGGAGGTTGTGGTAAGTATTGTGCTTTAAGCTATATTCGACTTTGCATATTCACTTTTAATAGTTTAATGTTTTTTCTTATTACTCGTGTGATTTTATAGGCTAAGCGTGAGAAACATTCCCAAAGTTCAAGACAGAGGAAGCATTACCATCATATGGGTTCCTTGACTTATGAGAGGGCGAGAGAGAAATGGATTAATGAGGATTTTTACCCAACTATTGACTCATCAATAACGCCATCTTCTAGCTCCAAGGCTGCATCAGTCAAAGTTGACCGTGTCTCTGATTGGTGGTGCTCTATGCATGGGCGTGATGAGAACAATAAAATGACCATTTCAGATCCGCAGACCTTGAAAATAGCCAATGCCATTGTAAGTACATTTGTCGCTTTTAAGTAGCTCCCCCTTACCACTTGTGAAACCCCTTCCGGTAGCGAGTGTGGAAGCTGCAGCGGCTATGGCAGCAGCTGCCACAGCAGGCAGCGAGTAGCTGCTGTCGCTGTCCCCATTTATCTTCGGGTTGATTTTTTTTTCTCACTTTATTGTTGATTTCTCCATAGATGGGGCTCAAGCAAAAAGAGGTTATCGGCGATTTCACTCCTAAAGGCAACAAGGATGCCATATACGAGACCTTGGGAAAGGACCACAATGGACGTTTGAGGGGTGTTGGTGGTCTTCGTCTCAGCGTGACAAAAGTCTATGGTAAAGAGTGCTCCGTGGGTACACAATCACAATCGAAGTTTTCCTTACCACATGATTTGGAAGCTATTACACAAGCTGTACGAGAGAATCTTACGGAGGAAATCACGGAGAAAGTCACAGAGAAAGTCACGGAAAGCTTCAATGCCATCCTCTCACAGTTTGGTTTGCAGGAGATACGTCAACCTAAACTGGATCGTCCTTTGCAGGACAAAGCTAGCAAATCTAACACACAAAAGTCGACATCATCTATACTTGAGTTAGAGGTAACTAATATCCTTCTAATTATTTTTAAAACAAAATAGATTATATTCTTTAATGGCATGTTGCTAACCTCATTTTCATTGACTTTTGTGTAGGAAGAAACACCTTGCCACCTTTTACTAGATGTGGAAGGTGAAGGTTTGATTGTGGTAGCTGAAGGCCACGCACAACCACAGTGTGACCGGGCGACAATCCATCACGAGTATGTGGACAGTGAGCACTACGGGGTTAGTGTAGACACCATCACGCCTGGTTACGAAGATTTCGCTGTTCCAATGCCTAAACCAACATACGATATACATGTCTTGACCGACGCTCGTGGTGGTTATGTGTTGTGGCCATCTGCGTGGGTGAGATTTTCAGATGAGGTAAATTCAAGGAATTAAAATCCGTATTCATATTGATTTGTTTCTTACCTATTAACTAACCTAAGTTAAATATTTTTTACCTATTATTTACTATATAAATATACATGTATTATTAGGTTTTGGAGAGAATAAAAAAGCCCAAGGCAAACCGGGCGGACTTGCCTCCTCAACAAAAGGCAAAGTCTATTTCATCAAGCCGGCCAAAGAAGGCCATTTCGGGTGAAGGAGTGCAAGCCTCAAAAGGTTCAAGTCTGCAAGAAAACACATCTAAAGATACTTGGATCGAGAAATCAATGCTCAAGTATCTCACTAAGGCATGCTTATGGCTATATGTAAATGCATGTGATATGCCGGATGATAAACCAATGGAGGTGAATTTGGGCTCCACGCAATTCAACTACGTTAAGGATACATCGACATGGGTTTCTAAAGTTGATATCAAGGAGTTCCTTTGCGGAGAGATGTTGAATGTTTCCTTAATTCAAGTTTTCATGAGGTAAAACATTTGTATTTATGAAATATATAAAATTTTATTGCAATATACAATATTATGTTTATGTTGCCTACTTGGTTATGCTTTGAAGATTACTCCAAGTTGACCTTTGCGGACGCGATTGCATACCAGAGCAATATGGGTGGTTATGTCCAAGTTTGATCCAAGCTGCCAATTGTTTGGTTAACGCAGCTGAGGTTAAGGAGTATATTTGGAAAGGTGTCGAAGAATCTCGTCGTGCAAAAAAGAAGTTCATACTCGCTCCCTATTTTGAAAAGTATACTTCTTAACCTTGTATTTATTATTATCACTTAATCATATACGATGAAAGTACTCACATCATGGCATCCTAACTTCCTTTGGGATTGTAGTCTCCATTGGTCACTCCTTGTGATTTGTCATCCAAACAACACAGTATATCAGTTTGATTCTTCTGCTCAAAATCCACCTCGACCCTTACTCCTCAAATCATGCTTAAATAGGTATCTTTGTTTTTTAAAATGCTTAATAACACAACACATTATCTATTAATTTCATCCTTCGTCCACTTACTTCCCAGTCCCATATGTAATCCCATATGTAAATAACTGAACTGCAGTGCATTGAAGAAATTGAAGAGGACGGGAAAACTTCCTCGGTGGAAAGCAATGAAGGTAATACATATTAGTTAAGCTATTTTTTTTTTCTTTTAGCAAAAGACAAACATATTTGTTTCTTACATGATCTTTTATGTAATTCTCTAATTAGTGTGCGCAACAACCGGGGGGAACCGAGTGTGGCTACTATGTGTTGAGGTTCATGCTCGATATAACCTCAAGTTGCAAGGAAGTCGGGGATCTTGAGAAGGTATATACATCACTAATAAGTAGTTATAGATTCTTCATTAATATCCTGCTTTTAGTCACATGTTAGGTTTCATAGACTAATGAAAACATGTCTCCTAACTATTAGGGGGTAAAGAAGTTCCATAAACTAGTTTGGAACTCAATTAGCGCGATTGGGTTATTATAGGCCGATTTTAGCCTTTTAAGCTCAATATCCTTATTTCCCACATTTAGCCTCATGTTCATGTATAGTTCTAATAAGTACGTATATAAGTATCAGAGTCAACGAAAGTCCACCCACATGCTTTGAAAGTCATTTTGGGTAAATGAATGTCATTTAGGGCCTATATTGGCCTTTTAAGCTTAATTTCCTTAACTTCCCACATGCAGCCTCGTGTTAGGTCATTTATACATAGTCAACTAAACTCCCCTCACATGTTTTGGAAGCCATTTTGGGTAAGTGAATGTCGATTTCAGCCGATTTCGGCTTATCAAACTCTATTTCCTTAATTTCCCGCATTCAGCCTCATGTTAGGTCATTTATAGTTCTAATAAGTACATATCTAACTATTAGAGTCAATTAAAGTTCACTCTCATGCTTTAAAACCCATTTTGGGTAGATGAATGTCATTTTGGGTTGATTTTGGCATTTTAAGTTCAATTTCCTCTAGTTCCCACATTTGGCACATGTTAGGTCATGAATAGTTCTAATAATGACATATATAACTATTAGAGTCAATTAAAGTCCACTCACACATTTTGGGTAAATAAATGTCATTTCGGGCCTTTGGCTTTTTAAGCTCAATTTCCTTAATTTCCCGCATTATTTGCTCAATTTCCTTAGAGTCAACCGAAGTCATCCTTATACTTAAAATGTTCTTATATGTGTTTACTTATGTTTGCTTTATAAGGTATTCCTCGATGACAAACCAAGAGAGGGTTCTTTCACCATTACCGAGATCAACGAGGTTCGGGATTTGGTAGCACACTACCTTACCGATGTTTGTATGTGAAGATGGAGCGGCTTTGCGTTTATTTACTCTCATTATGTTACTAGCTAGCTATCTAGGTACAATTGATGTTTTAGTTTTAGTTCCAACTTAATTTGTAGTACATTTTCAAAGTTATTATTATTATATATGTTTATATATATCATTTTGACTTGTATATTCATGTGTGAGAATTGTGCTAACTTATAGCTGCTTCGTTTAAAGAGCTTATATAGAAGTCGAAATGAGATCGATATTACAATAGCAATTTCATAAGTATATATATATATATATATATATATATATATATATATATATATATATATACTATTATATGTATAGTATATATGTATATGTATATAGTATATATATATATATATATATATATATGTATATATATGTATATATATATATATACATATATATGTATATATATATACATATATATGTATAACAGTTTCATATATGTATATATATGTATATAACAATAGCAGTTTCGTAAGTATACATATATATATGTATTAGATCAGGCGTATGCTGTGAGTTTGGCGCCAGGAAGATTAATTGATCCGGTTGGGGAAGAAAACTGAACCAGTTAATCAACTTAATTGGTCCGATTTTCTTGCCCAACTGGATTAGTTGAGTTCTTTTAGCTGAACATATCCTACCCATCGACCCACCAAACCTGAGCTAATACAGACGGTAGTTCATCACAAAACGAGGATGGAAACTTAAAGACACTCATTACTTAGGTAGGGATAGATTTGGCTATAGCCTTTATCAGAATTTCCCTTCCTGACTTAGAAAGAATCATCCCTTTCCACTCTTGTAGCTTTTTCCAAGAATTTTCTTTTAACACCGTTCGTAAAGACCTTCTTAAAATGCTCCACCACCATTTTGTGATAATCTCTAGGAAAACAAAATTTTTTGTAGATCGTTAGGTCCTAATTTATCGCTATTCTACATTGCTCCATTCTTGCTCGTGTTTATTCAATAAATGAAAGTTTCTGCTGAAACTTTTTTTGACTGACTTTTGATAATAGATGAGCCTTTCTTGAGTACCTTGTAGTAAGATCTTTTATCATTTCTTGAGATTTGGTTTCTTTTTTAGATCATTATATGTAATTCAGGTTACGATTTAAGGAAAGATGAGGCAATTGGAGCGCATACTTTTGGCACAGACTTTTACTCCCATTACCAGGAGTTCCAATCTCCAGAGCATGAGGTGTTCTTCCATTACCAGGCTCTTTGCATCATCAAGATGGCCCCAAGCTTTCTCCACAATGGTTACTAGATCCTGCAAGGTGGTTTTCAGAGTTTTCTTCTTATTTGTCAAGTTTTCGGCAATAGTATCTTTTCTTGACAGTAGTTGTATTTGGCCTTGGATATGATTAGTGATTCTACAACCCCTAATGAATAGCATATGGAACGTGCAGATGGAATTGGACTCTTTTACATTTGAGCCTTAAAAATTGATGCAGAAGAAGTATTTTACTCTACCAATCTGTCTTATGCCATGGTGAATCTGTGCCACCTTCTTCCTGGTAAACCTTCTCTCCTTGGTCAATGTTTCTTTGTCTAAGCATCCCTCCCTCAACCCCCAAAAATGAAAAAAAAGAAGATTCAGCACCAGTTGTCTGTTCACAAAGTATGCTTTGTTAATTTGGTTATTTACACTTAGGCAGACAAATATTGAGTTGTAGTGTCCAAATATGCACTGTAACTAAGGGATGCTTTTCTACATGATATGCAGCTAACTTCTTCTTGATGATAGTGGATTGTTTATGGAAGAGGTGTTCTGAAGCTGAGCTCTTAAAAGGCCTTAATTATAATGATTATGTTATGAATGGACTAATGCAGCAGACTTAATTCTTTGAGGCTTAGAGCAACCGTCACTGTCTTGCTTAATTTGGTTACGCTAATAGGATCTTTTATGTTGCGTGAACCATAACAATTTACTGGCAGCAACTTTTATCGCATATTTTGTATTTAGACTTTTCAATTAGTTTTTTTTGCCCAGGCGATGCCTCGGGTCAGCTACAATAAACAAATATGTTATTATTTTTTAAATTTCATAATTTATTTTGCTACTTTTCGAATTTTTGTCCATTAAGAAATTGAAAAATTCACATCACAACGTGATAAGTAAAAAAAATTGAAAGGTTTGAGTTTGAAAACAATACCTTAAGGAATCATGGTACGAGAATATGACATCAATATTTTCTTGTAAGCGTAATAAGAGTGTTAGAGATGTATATACTTGTTTAAGTCTTTTTAGTTAATTATAATTATTACAAGACTTCATCATATTTTAAATCAAACATTAGACAACAAAGTCATAGTGTATTGATGGTTAAGCTCTTAGTTTTCATTTCTAAGGTCATGTGTTCGATACCTTGCACTTACACATTTTTTTTAAAGTGAGAAGTACACAGACATAAAACATTTCCGTCAGAAATTTGAGGAAAGTGCCACGTGGCACATATGCTTTATTTCGCACGCCTTTTAATATATCTGTATAGATAGAGAGCATAAAATCTAGGGAAATGTGTGGAATAAGTTTGAAATCCGTTTTGTGGTTAATGACTTATTGCAATCTTACACATTCTCCTCAAGTTGAGTGTGGGCATGGTCAGGTTAATTTCATATGCTTTATGAAATTCTCAAGTAAATTTATCTGTTTTTGGAAATGATCAATGTCAAAAGAATTCTGCTCTGTTTTGGTCAAGAAGATCTCACAAAGAAAAATATTCCTACAAAGTAGTGATAGATGTGCATACTAAAGTGTAATACAAATGGTCTAAAATATGATCCCCTCTTCGCAAAAGTGAAATATGTTCTATATTATTATGAAAAAGTTCTAAAAATGCTGCAAAGGTAACTTTTTATCTGCTTTTACCCGTATCTTTTCACCTGGATTTAGTTTCTTCTGGTTTTGTCTTTGATTATCCCATTAAGCATTGGCTTTAAAAACTTTATACAAGATTGCCAGTCAATTCAAGTTACCTTGGTTCTCATGTATGCTAAATTTGTTTTATTGTGTGAATGCTCTTTTATTATGACCTTACTCTTTTATTCTACCTGACATTCTCTGGGTGCCGGTGTCTAAGAGATCTCTTTCCTTTATTTTGTTTTGCAGGTCATATCCTCTGATTTTTGTGGACATTGCATTCCTTCTAATTGTCATGTTCCTGTAATATTTTCTATTAGAAGATATTGTATCACAATTAGGCATATCCTTTAAATCAGTTCATGCTTAAACATTTGTGGTATGCTACAAACTTCATGCAAGTATTAGGTCCTATTTCAGAATCAGATCAATCCTATAATACTTCTACATTAATATCATAACACAAAAATAAGAGAACTGTAAATTTTGCTAGTATTCAGTTTAAACATCCTGCATGGTAACGTAATTTATCAAAGCACCTTCTTTGACATTCTTTCCGGGGATTTACTTTGGCTTTCACATACTTTGCCTTGTAGTTTGCTGGAGGACAGAGAGTTATTCCCTGTGAACCTAATGCAGGTTTACTTTAAATGCTGGCTGTTATATGGATTTATGGTTTTACTTAGAAGCAATGATTACAGTGACTATTCCTGAATATCATACCTTGGGGCTTGGTGTAACAATTGGAGTACTTTCTGTTTGTGGCTGTTTTGAGCACTTTGAACCAAGTATGGCTTGCTGGTGTTTTGTGTCAGCATGAGATAACAGTGCTCATATTCTTATTTTTACTTTTAATGCATTGTTATTTTGCTTTACCGGTGATCGATTCTATAAATTCAGTAGGGGATAGGTTGGTTTACTTGACTTTTTCATACATGTACTCGTCTGCCTGAGGCGTGAAGTAAAGCGATTTGCTGATCTCACTGCTGATGAGACTTGTGATATATGGCTCACAGCACAAAAAGTTGGTAGGCAGCTGGAAGACTACCATAAAGCATCATCACTAACTCTTGCAACCCAAGTACATACTCCAACATGGCACTAGCTTCATGCAAACTCGATCTATTATCTTCTGTTTCCTATCTTTTGTGCATCTATGCGAGAGTATTGGTTCAGATTTATATTATTAAATCATGGCCTTTTATCTTTATCATTATGAATTATGATATGGTCTCTTAGGATTTCTCAATCAGCTAAGCTTTCGACGTAATTACTATATGTGTGGCATCCGTTTGTATTTGTCAAATTGACTATTGAACTTTATTATAAAGCCGCAGGATGGGAATCAGGCAGGACAGACTGTAGCCATGTCCACATTCATATACTTCCTCAGAAAACTGGCGACTTTGAGAAGAATGATGAGATCTATGATGCGGTAGGCTTAGTATGATTTTTTTGTAAGTCTAGTTCATCTCCCAGTGTATCTTTGTTCACTTTCTCTTTCATCATGTTTTGTAGCACCAGATAGATTTGAAGGAGAAGGAATTAGCTCAAAATCTGGACTTGGACAAGGAAAGGAAGGATAAAACTCTCGAAGAGATGAGTCAAGAGGCATCGGACTACAGGGCTCTGTTCACCTGACTGCTAATGCTGTGATGCACAATTTTTCAAATGCTATACTTTTTAAGAACACTCTTGTTGTGGTCAGAAACTAAGTCTATGTGCTCATTGCTGAACATGCAATTATGATTGACATATTAATGCAATATCAGAACTTTACATTAATCGAAAGTCAAATGTTGGTGCTGTTTGAAAATTGTCTCATGAGTAGAAAAGAGATTCTTTAGACATTCTTGTTTTTTGACATTTGCAGAAAGTACAAATTTAGAGAACTAAACGAGAGATCTTGTTCCTACTACAGTGATTGGCTAGGTCATGGGGCTGCTTGATCTGATCCCTTGAAACTTCAGTAACCTGACACAATATAGTGTAGCCATTGTGTGTAGGATTTTAGTCTCCATCCCCGCCCTATCCCCGCCAAACCTAGACCCATCCCTGCCCCACTACCATCCCTACATTGGAGTTTGATTTTTATACGTACATATGTATATCCTTCTTGTTGGGCCCAACGAAGGGCTTGCAAACATTTTGTTGATTGTTTACACATCTGAGGATACTATAGATAACATATAATAATATGTTTAAAAATGTAGGCGCATAATGCAAGATTTGACAATGTTATTGAGGAAAAGAAGTGTCCAAAGTGCTTGAATTCAAGACCTACTTCTAATGAAATGGTTCAACCATCAATCTAGTGGAAGTATGCTACAAACAAATACTTACCCATGTTAGAGAATAGGAGTAAAACTACCATCTATATTATGATCAATGAGTCTTTAATGAGTGTTGACCACTAATTATCACCACTATTAGCAATTAATAAGCCTTTGATCTCATATATGTCATCTCAACTATAAGATATTAATTTAATCTTATATGGTGGGAATACAAATACTAGAAAAAATATTCCATTAATTTAGGATAATGTAAATCTTTAATTTGATAATATTTAGTTAGATAGAGGTATATGATAATCCAAAGTTCGACCGCTTGACCTACAATAATGAAAAATTTTCGATAATTATTTACTATTCCAAACTTTATAACAATATTCTTATAGTAAGATCAAAACCGGATGCAACCTGATACACAGGTTGACCGAAAAACTTGTCATAATTTCGTTGGTTGATTTTTTTTTAAAAAAAAAACAAACTCATTTTCCTTTTTCTCTCTCTTCTACCTTCCCCTCTACTAGTACTATTGCACTGAACTATCCTCCTTTCCTACCCTTACCCACCGGAAAACCCTTCTCCCCTCAATCTCTCACCCACGACCCTCCACCACCCCCAAAAGTGTTACCTATCTTAAAGTGTTACATCAAAATGTTATTCAATTGAAAAAGTGTTATATCCAAGTATCTATACAAATATATTAAAATGCATTCCTATCAAAAGGAAAAAGTGTTATATCCAAGTATCTATACAAATATATCCAAGTATACTAAAAATCTTATCGTAAGCTAATTCCTTTTGCATCAACACTGAATCAAGGAAAACTGACATCTTATGCACAAACCACAATGCAGCACTCAACAACCTTTGGTCATTTCTGCTTGGAATGATCTTACTAGAGAAGATTGTGATTGTCTAACTAGTTCGGCTGAAAAGTTTAAAGTCGTTGGAATAACTACCCTGAAAGTAACTACTCACAAAAGTATTTTCCTACCTAAATATACAATCACATTTAGCCATGCAATCATAGGCTTTCTACATTGATGTGTTCTTTGTACATAGGCTTCTCACCATGTCAACAACCATTGTTCATGAACCTCAAGGGAACAAGGCAACAACACTAGCTTAGTGGTAATGTACCCTTTGAAATTTCCTATGACAGTAACAATTAACTAGTAAACCCAACACGTAAATATAGTCCATTAATATTTCTTATGTTTTCCAGGTCACTTCGTCACAGAGTTGCCTTAGCTGACAAACAAGCAAGAATCCTTGATGTAAGGTTCACATCAAAAGAGAAAGTAATCATGCAAATTAGTGATCTAAGGCTAAAAATAGTAAGATGTTACACAACATTATTAGCCAGTTTTACTAAGCAAAGTTTTCAAACAAAACAACATTGTTAACAGGGTGTTTGTTATTAACTACAATCTCTAAACACGCTGCAAGAAGAACAAATTTGGTTCAGAGTCACAATATTTCAAGCTAACTTTGAAAAGGTCCATGCATACAATGATTGTTCTAATTGTGGGAAGCGCACAGATGTCCCCATAAGCAATGGGTTCACATGCCAACATACTTTGGAAAAGACATCATATTAGTTCATAAGTGCGTTTTTTCATATACATATCAACTTGTTGTTTAATCATATGCACACCATTTCCTGTTATAACAAACTTTACAAAATTTAAACACAAACAAGTTAGTATTTTCCAGCCAAGATTCATGATAAGTCAAAAAAACATCACAAAGACATATACAACCATAATTCAGACAATTTAACGATAATTTTGCATAGATTTATACCGTATAAAATCCCAAAATAAAAAAAAACCCTAACTTTTTACTTTATTGAACTTGAAGATTTTTATACATGAAATGTAAAACTAAATTAACTTGAAAATTTTTGTGTTTTTCCACAGAAATCACCCTTCAACTCACTTCCTTCAACTCTGACGGGGGGATCTTACCGACAAGCTTAGAAGTTTTAGAGTGTTCAGTTACAGAGGTTCCTTGTAAGAAGCGTTTTCTGGCGCCAACATAATGTCAACCATCAATAAACCAAACGTTGCGTTCTGTTTATTTTGGGCTTTGACGATTTCTTGGCTTCAATTTGGCCCCACACATTTAACTCTTTGTACCACTTTCAATGGCCCACTAATAAGCCATGGTAAGTATTAGACACCAAATAAAAGTACTCAGAATTCCCTCTTAGTACTTTTTCAAAAAAAAAAAATTACTATTAGCAATTCTCTATTCCTATTAAAAATAAACCATGTTTTAAAACCACATCGGACCCTTAATTTTAGGAACAGTTACTATGAGCAATTTTCTCTTAGTAATTACTCCCTTCAGTCTTTATTAGTTTACCCATATTCCTTTTTGGGGATGTCCCTTATTAGTATATCCCTTTCTTTTGTTTCTATTTTTGGAATGTGACCACTAAGTTTTCATCACACATACATTTAACTTGAAAAATAAAATAATAGTTTCTCTTTCTTTCTATGAACCACAACATTATTTCTCCTAATACTCTGTGCAAAATGTAACACCCCCAAAATCCATACACGTCTAATGCTACGTCGCATCGACTTTGGGAGTGTTACCGCCGCGATGGAACGCAAGGCATAATTAGAAATACGGTAACTCAAATTCATTGTCTCAAAACCAAATTGCAGCGGAATAGAAAATGTAAATACAACTCGGGAATCATAGTTGACCCCTCTTTATTCAAACTCAAACCATGTGACAATGTTCTATAAAATTCAGTAATAATCAAACCAAAAGTTACTTCAAACTACAGTCTAGCCCCCTTATGCTTGATATCATGCAGCAGCACCAGCTCACCTAGTCTGCTCCCCATTGAAGTATCAATAGTTCATCACAGGACAACAAACACATAATAACACACAGAGTCAGCTATGCTGAGTACGTAATGAACCATTGAAACTATATGAACATAAATGATGCATACATTACAACGACTATATGAACCTACGTTATCTCACATCCTTTAATCTTTCATTATTTGGCATCGAACGGGCACCGTCATCTTACTAGAATCATACGGGCTACTGAATCCTTAATAGACAACTTGGTCTATTAGATGAAATGCAAATACGGTTTTGTTCCGTCTCACCCCATCACCTTAGTATGCATACCCCCAAGATCGAACGGAACCTTCCGCCTACTTGAGTTATCAAAATATAAGGACACTACTGTCGTCACAGTAGGCCTGCGTAGGAGTGTAGGACAAGTCCCACACTCCCCCCATTGTTCTATACTTGTAGGGAGTCCAACTACAAGTATCGCCATAATCTTCTTTTATTACCAATCATTCTTTTATAACTTTAAGGAGTCATTTACATACTCTCTTAATTACCAAACTCAATCTTACCCTAGTAACACTCTTGTTACTCTATAGATCAGATTAATAATGCTGATGTTACACTACGATAGAACTTCGCATTTCAATGCAACATATTTCAATGCATCATATTGATTTCACGTTATAACGTCTAACCAAACAATCACAATCAAATGTTCCCTATCATGGTACTAGGTTCCAATAACATGAACTGCAACCTAAACATGATACTAAGCTTTGAAAGTAAACTGGTACGCGTACGTACCTTGTAGCGGAGAATTTTCGCTGACTTAATAGAACGAGCCGCTTATGAAATTGGGACCTAAATCGTTAAAACAAAGCTTTAGTGTTACGTCCTTGATAACACTAACAACTACTACGTACTAAGACATAACGATCTAACGATTCGAATTACGCAATAGTTAAAACCTTATTCCAGAACTTTCGTTATAATTCTAATCTAGTGAATTTAACGTCTTTTAGAAGTCAGAGTTAGTGAGTAACTAAGTTAGTTGGTAACATTAGTCCACTGTTTTACCCATCCAAAATGTCATAAGTCCAACCTGTCTTATGTCCAAAAGTCAAGTCATATGTCCAAAAGTAAGTCATATGTCCAAGAGTAAGTCATATGTCCAAAAGGTAAGTTCCATGTCCAAAAGTAAGTCAATAGTCCAAAAGGTAAGTTCCATGAAACAAGTCACCCATGAAACGATAATAATTGTAACTAATAATAGGACACACTTTTCCTACTTTCACTTATTCCAATTACAAACCTAACCAGAATTTTACTTAAACAGAACAATAACTTAATAGTTAACAATCTAATAAATTACTAAACACTCTAATTACTAATTATTAATTACAAACCTTTCTTAACTACGAAAACAGTAAATATAAGAATAATTAATAAACTGACATACTAAGTTAGGTACAAAATTATACCACTGACTTTCGCCGGCACAAAATTCCGGCGACGGAACTCCGGTGGCCTTCGCTCGCCACACAGCCCCACTCGAGGCCCTCTTTGGTTCGCTGGCGCGCACAGCAGCGACGCACCCTTCGCTCGCTCGCACAACAACACACGCACACGACCCACAAACACTCTTCGCAGCACGGTTTCGCACGACACCTTCGGCTTTTCCGCACCGCTCGAACACCGCCCAGCACTCGCACACCCTCAGCTTTGTCGCGCGGCTACACTCGCACGACCCCGACCCTTCGCGCACTCGAACCACAAACACTCTTCGCACAAAACTCGAACAAAACCTCGGCACACCCGCACACCTTTCGCACCAAAACCCTCGAACAAAACCTCGGCACACCCGCACACCTTTCGCACCAAAACCCTCGAACGAACTCCTTCGTCAGAATTTGCACCAACACCGGCGATGAGAGGGAGGAGGCGAGAGTTTGAGAGAATCCGAGAGAGAGAGAGATCTGAGAGAGAGAGAAGAAAATTCGAAAGAGAGAGAAGGAGAGATATGAAAAATCGGCTGAGGAGAGAGAGTGAAAGGGAAGGTCGGCTGGGAGAGGGAGAAGAAGAGGGTTTAGGGTTTTCTGAAATTCCCTTCCTTTTCTTTTTATACTCCCTTCAAAAGATAGTCACCCTAGGTCAAGTGAAGATTAGGTTATTCTTTTAAAACTCCGAAAATTCCTAACAAATTCATACTAACGATAATTTATTCCTATTAATTTGTAAATAGATTAAAATACCTTTTTATTAACTCTTTTATATTTTCTTAATTAGTAAGAAATTGCTACTTAAAATACGGAGTATTACACAAAAGAAAGAGGTAAACTAATAAAGACCGGAGGGAGTACATTATAATTATAACTTGCAAGTAATAATTACATTTTTTGTTACAAAGACAAAACCAAAATTACATAATCAAGAGTTTAATGCCTTCAGATTAATACTAAACGGATTATACCAATCTTGGGGGACCGCACGCTGCACGCGTTAGCGTGCGGGCCAACAACTAGTATTAATAAAGTGTTACTGAGGTATTACGTACGTATTCAAGAAACTTGAATTTTGCAAATTGCTAACATATTCATCTCTCTTATATAAGCCAAGGGAGGAGGTGTGATGTCCTTCTTTGAACGTACTTATATACCCCTAATCTGAAACAAAAATAAAAACTATTCAAAATTTCTCATTCATTTCCTGATTTACAATGCATAAGAAGGAAAATTGTAAAAAGAGAGAATTAATATATAAAAAAAAGTTGAAGTCTTGCCATCAAAAAAATTACTTACTATGAGAAAACTAACATAACAAAAGAATTCTTCAACAATCATTGTAAAGCCGAAAGTACAAAGTTTTCTTTTACCTAAGTATTTAGCAACAAATACAAAGTACATTAATTAAAGGATAGGAGTTAGCTCAAGTGGGTAGAGCACTCCTCCTTGGCCCATAAGGTCAAGGGTTCGATCCTTACCCCACAACATAATCCTGGGGTATTTCCGTAGCATGCTATGCATGAAAAAAAAAACAAAGTACATTAATTAAAATTCATAAAATTACCGAAAACAAGGTATAATTTATCTTTTTATTTTTTCGATTTCATAATTGTCGTATACAATGAAACAATCTCTAGAATTGAACAAAAGAAATAAGAGAGAGAGAATTTATGTATTGAGATTCAGCTTGTATCTAGAGAGAGAAACTCCATTCTGTTTTGTTATGAATAAAACTGAATGAATACATCTTAGAGGGAGTTCTAGAGTATTTATACAGAAGATAAGTTATTACAAGTTGTGTTAGAGAAGCTAGAAAAGATATTACTAACTTTCATAACAGAATAACTAACTCTATAACATAATTAGTTAGAGTTAGTTAGAGCTAGAGTTAGGTATATTCTCAATATCCCCCCGCAAACTAGGCATGGATGAAATCATGCCAAGTTTGGAAAGTAGAAACTAAAGTTGAGAGGAGGGCAAAATCTTAGTAAAGACATCTGCCAATTGACTTGTAGTAGGCAAGTAAGTGAGTTGTATCAACCCTTCTAGGACTTTATCACGTGTGAAGTGACAATCAAGCTCTATGTGCTTGGTTCATTCATGAAAGACTGGGTTATTGCCTATATGAATAACACTCTGGTTGTCACAATGCAAGGTAACAGGAGCAAGTTTCTCAACTTGCAATTCTTCAAGCAAATGAACCAACCAAGTGATCTCACTAGCTGCTGAAGCCATGACCCGATATTCAGCTTCACTTGAAGATTTGGAAATGTTGGAATAATGGCTTTAAAAGCCTTATTTAACAAAACTTAAATGGCAATCTCTTAGGATTCCATTGTAAGTGTTATGGCTAGTTGAATTGCTAACAACTAGTAACCCCCACTTATGAGCCTTAAACATGGCAATAATTCACATTAATATGGAGGTAACAATATTATGTAATAAATTATTATTGTGATTTATGGTACTTGTAACCTTCTCTTATTGGTTATAAGGTATCCTTATAAATAGGTGTTTGGTCTCTAGTATGTAAGAGAGAACAATTCCATTCATCTATCTTATATTCTCTCTTGAGCAAGAGCTTGTGAGACTCCAATCCCTCACACTCAAGTACATGAGTATGTGGGAGTGATGTTAACCTTGGGGAACGAATCGGCCATAACGTTTTGTACCTTGGACGGGCCGAATCTCGTTTTTAAGGCAATGGATTTAGACCATGGCATCACATACCAATTCCATCTTTAATTGTTTTAGGTGATTTCTCCATCACAAAATTTATTGTAGCCTTAATATACCTAATATTTCCAACAGGAAACAATGCCTTGTTTCTTGGATTTCCAGCTGATAGGAGAGTTCCCAAGCATCATTATGTATCCAGTATTAGACCTTCTACTGTCAAGGCAGGAAGCCCAGTCAGAATCAGAGTAGGCTTGAAGGATAGGTTGAGTAGAACCACATAGGAGGATGCCTTGACCAACTGTGCCTTGAACATACCTTGGTGTATGATGGAGAGCTTGGACATGGGGATCTCTGGGAGAATGAAGGAACTGGCTCAAGGTTTGAACAGTATAAGCTAGGTCAGGCCTAGTATGAGTCCAAAAATTCAACTTGCACACCATCATCCTATAATACTCAGGGTCAGGATAAAGAGCACCTTCATTTGCTTGTAATTTCAAGCAGAGAGGCAAAGGAGTAACTGCTGACTTAGTATTTGTGAGCTTGGAGCACTGTAATATCTCAGAGGTGAATTTCTTTTGAGTCATGCAAATACCAGAAGAAGAATAACCAATCTCAATGCCTAGGAAGTAGTGCATCTTCCCTAGATCTTTGATTGCTAAAAGTGGAATGAAGGTGACTTTTGAGCTGAGTAATACTGGCAATATCTGTGCCTGTTAATATAATGTCATCTACATACACAACTGCTATGGTGATGTGATGCTGTTGATGCTTGATGAATAGACTATAGTCATTTTTGGACTGCACAAAACCTTGTAAAAGAAGCTCATGAACAAGCTTGGCAAACCATTGCCTAGAATCTTGTTTAAGTCCATAAAGGGACTTTTCCAAGAGACAAACTTTTTGATGAGGATTAGGGAGACCTTCAGGAACTTTCATATACACTTCCTCTCCATGTAGAAATGCGTTATTGACGTCTAATTAGAAGATGTCCCAACCCTTGGAAGCTGCCAAAGCAAGCACACACCTTACTGTGGCCATCTTAATAACTGGGGAGAAGGTCTCTTGATACTCAATTCCTTCTTTTTGGTTATAACCCTTGGCTACTAACCTTGCCTTATACCTTTCTAGAGTCCCATCTGATTTGAGTTTAACTTTGTAAACCCACTTGCAACCAATTGGTTTTTTTCCTTTAGGAAGATCAACTAATTCTCAGGTGTGATTTGCTTGCAAAGCTTGTAACTCTTTGTCCATGGCTAAGAGCCAATCAGGATTAGTAGCAGCCTGTTGATAAGTAGCAGATTATGTGTATTGTGAAAGGTGAGAAAGGAAAGCATGATGAGGCATAGGTAAAGAGTCATAAGTAACTAGGTTGCACCAATGAGCAGGAGAGGACTCCACAGTAGAACAAATGAAGTCTTGAAACTGTTTATTAGGGACAATAGGTCTGGTAGATCTCCTAACAGAGGGAGGAAGTGATATTGTGGTTGATATATCATGTAAAGAAGACTGTGAAAGAGGAGGAGAAAGGGATGGAGAAGAAAAGGAGGAAGGAGAGTCAGTAGTAGAGATGGTAGGATCATTTAAAGCTGAGGTGGAAGGTATAGAAGTGTGAAAAACATCAGGGAGATCATCATCATGAAAGGATGTAGTAGGAGTAGAGAGGGGAAGAAAGATAGGAGCTACTAGTGGGGTGGTACTATTATGAGAAGAATGATATGGGAGATGTTCTTCATAAAAAATAACATCCCTAGAGACAATAATTTTGTTAGTTTGCAAGTTTAAGACTCTATAGCCTTTTTGAGTGATGGAATAGCCCATGAAGACACATGCATCTGATCTAGGACGATCAAACTTAGACCTTCCTTGCTTCAAGGTGGAAGTGAAGCAAAGACAACCAAAAACTCTAAGGTTTGATATATCTAGTTTGTGTCCAAATAGCCTCTCAAAAGGACTAGAAAACTGGAGTGCTTGCAAAGGCATTCTGTTTATCAGATTAGCTGCACATAGGAAACATTATCCCCAAAAACGAACTGGAACCTTGGATTGAAAATATAAAGCCCTAGCAGTCTCAAGCAAATGTCTATGCTTCCTCTCAACTACACCATTTTGCTGAGGAGTTTCTTCACAACTAGTTTGGTGGAAAATACCATGTTGAGCAAAAAATAGCTTGAGTGGTCCTTCACATATCTCCTTTGCATTATCAGACCTCACATTCATGATAGAAGTATGAAAATGTGTGTTAACATAGGCAAATAAATCAGAGAAAACTTGTACAATATCAGATTTGTATTTCATAAGAAACACCCAAGTAAGTTTAGTAAAGTCATCTACTAGAGTCAATAAGATATTACAGCCTGTATGAGTAGGAGTCTTGTAAGGACCCCATACATCTAGATGAATGAGCTGAAATGCCTTAGTGGTCTTTATTGTACTATGTGGGAAGGGTAGTCTAGTTTCTCTAGCATAGTGACAAACTTGGCACATACAATGGAGAGGTAATCTTGCACCTTGACAGTAGGGCAGATTTTATTTATATGCACAAAAGGAAGATGACCTAATCTTAAGTGCCATAACTTGGCCTGTTCAACAGCAGACAAGCAACAAGTGGGGACAGTAGATGCAGGAACAACAGTAGCAGAAGATGAAGTAGAAGTCAGATGAGATCCATCCAAGCAATAGAGATCATTTTTGAAGTTACCAAGAAGCAATTGCTGCTTCTGTGAGGGGACCTGAACATAGCAGGCTGAATCATAAAATGAGATAGAACAACTCATATCCTTGCAAAGCATAGGAACATATATGAGATCAAACTTAAAATGTGGTACATGAAGCACATTTTTAAGCATAATATGAGAACCAAGTTTGACTGTTCCCTGATGTTTTACTTGTAAAGAACTACCATCAGGAATGGTAATGCTAGCATGTTGAGCAGTAATATCATGGAATTCAGAAAACAAACTTAGATCATGACACATGTGGTATGTTGCACCACTGTCAATGATCCAAGTTGTGTTACTTAGAGAAAATAGACAGAATGTACCTGCTAGGAGAGCAGTGTGAGTATCATGTGAATTTTCTGTCTTTGATTTCCCAATGAGTGCCATGATTTGGTTGTACTGAGATTGTGTAATAGGAGAATTAGGGCCAAAACAGTCCTTGTTATCAGTTTCTTCCTCAAGTTGAACAGTAGCTGCCATTCTTTTGCCTTTCCAATTATCTCTAGGTGGAAAACCATGTAACTTGAAACACTTGTCCATGGTATGTCCAGGACGTTTGCAGTGTGTATAGAAAGGTCTTCTACCTTGGTTACCTTGATACAGTCCAGGATTCTTGGATGAATTGAAACTGGAAAAAGGTTTACTAGATTCAGGACCCTGCTCGTAATATCTCTTCTTGTTGTTATTAACAACAAAAGCCATTGACTCATCCTTGTTGTGAACAACATTATATACTTCTTTGTGACGTTCTTCTTGCATCAATAGCCTATATGCATGAGATAAAGTAGGCAAAGGGTGCTGCATAAGTATGGTACCCCTAACTTGCTTAAAATCTTCTTTAAGCTTCATCAAGAACAATGTAAGTCTTTGATCTTCCTGTCTTTTCAAAAGTTGCCTTGTAACATCACAGGTACACTTGTTGCATGTGCACACTGGAAGAGGATTATGAGCATCAAGCTCATCCCATAACATCTTGAGTTGAGTGTAGAAACTAGATAAACTATCAGTTCCTTGTTCAAGAGATGCAATCTGTTGCTGTAAACTATAAATTTGTGTTCCTGAGGTCTGTCCAAAATGTTCCTCCAGGTTAAACCAAATTTCTTGAGCTGAATCGAAGTACAATATACTTCTAGCTATTGTAACATCAAGGACTTGAATAAACCAAGATATCAGAGTGCTATTACATCTGTTCCAAGCTTTGAACAGTGGAGAAGTATGGCTAGGTTTAGTAATAGTGCCATCTATGAAGCCTAGCTTGTTTTTAGCAGAGAGTCCTATGATGACTGAACGTTTCCAATCATTATAACCGATGCCATTAAATTGCTTAGGAACAAGTCTATACTGTGAGTCACTTGGATGAATATAATAAGGAGATGAAGGATCTTGTGCTGGATCAACACTTGTATTTTCGTTTTCAGGCATTTTTATGAATTTGAGAAAGAGAATTTGAGAATTTTACAAATGAGAGATGAAAAGAAGAAACTAGAAAAATCAACTGATAAGATTTTGATGAAGTGTTGATTCAATTGACAGAGATACAAGCTGTGATTTTAGATTTGACTAATCAAAATACAATAATTCTGATTTTTAGATGACGTAGTAAGAAGAATTGATCATTCTCAGATATCAAATCAAAAATTTGCAGAAATAAAAGCAAGAATTTGCAATAATAAAGAAACTTTGATTGATCAAACTTACATACAGATTCCAATAAGGAATTTTAGCTCAGGATTAGTTCGAAATGATTGAAGGAAACGCCAGAAGAATTAACTTCAGAAATTCTGGAAAAATCCACTTTAGAAACTGAAATTCTTCAACGCCAGAAGAATTAACTTCAGAAATTCTGGAAAAATCCACTTCAGAAACTGAAATTCTTCAGAGAAACAGAAGTTATTTGAACTTTTGCGGAAGAATTTGACGCAGAATCAGTCTGCTCTGATACCATGAAAGAATCTCTTGAATTGAACAAAAGAAATAAGAGAGAGAGAGAATTTATGTATTGAGATTCAGCTTATATCTAGAGAGAGAAACTCCATTATGTTTTGTTATGAATAAAACTGAATGAATACATCTTAGAGGGAGTTCTAGAGTATTTATACAGAAGATAATTTATTACAAGTTGTGTTAGAGAAGCTAGAAAAGATATTACTAACTTTCATAATAGAATAACTAACTTTATAACAGAATTAGTTAGAGTTAGTTAGAGCTAGAGTTAGGTATATTCTTAATATACAATATGTTATTTAAGCGAAATAGGTAAACCTGATGAGAAAAAATTAGCATAGACCAACTTCTTTTATCTTCATTTTGAATTCTATGTTCTGTAAAAATAAATTGTAAGTACGAAACACATGTTTATTTTCCGCATTAATATTTATACTTTTTACGATTTCGAATATCAGTATTAATACTAATATATTGTCGCACACATCGCTTGCATACGAGACTAATATTACCTTAGACCAACTTTCTACTAAATTACAAGACTAGAAGCGAGGGCTAATGAAGTGATTTAATTTAACGGCTACCCCCAAAACCCCCGGTGTCAGTGCTGCGCCGCCTTAAGCCGACGTTCTCCGGCGACTTGTCTAGTGCTGCCGCCGAGTTTGATGCTTCCATCGTTGAGTGTTTGCGTTGTTCTCTCTACTGCTCTTGTTTAATTCAGCAACTAAAGTTCCTGCAATTTCAATTATTCTACAGCAAGGTATAAGCTCAACTTATTTCCTTTGATTTGAGAAGTCAGATTTTGAAATTTCATAAGCCTCTCTGTAGTTAATTCCAGCTGTAATGTGAAAAAAAGTTGTCATTTGTGTTTTCTGTCAATGATTTCCGAATATTTGGTTGGTTTAAGAGTTAAGCTATATTTCCCAAGATTTGGTATTTTATTGGAAAATTTGGAAACCAAAATTATGAATAGTAATATGATATTGTCTAATAACCTGAATTTACTTAGGTTTATTGAATTTCTTAGGGGGATTTCAATAGAATTTGTGGAATGATGTTATTGTGAAGAACTAATTAGATCAGTTTCTCATTTAGAGTCTTAGTGAGAATGACTATTAAGCGTTGTTAAGTAATCGAATAACAGAGAGATGGACGGGAGGGGGTGGTTTCCGGTGGTTGTGGGTGGGGGAGGGAGGAGAAAAATTATTTTTTAATTTTTTTTTTACCTGTTTTACAGGTTTTTGGTCATTTCGACCTAATCTAGGAATTTTTCTATAGAAGTTTGAAATAATAATTAATAATCGAAAGCTTGTGTTATTGTGGGCGGAGTTGCCAAAGTTTGTATTATTCTAGTTAAATAATCCGAAATTAATTGCAAATTATAATTAATATCCTACGACTATGATTTCACAAAGTTCAATGATCTATATTTCTTAATAGTGGTGATTAGTGGTGATCGATACTCTAAAACTTAATAAGTAGATGATCTCATTGAAATTTGAAATAGATGTTATATTGAAGATTATATGTTTGTATTCAAATTTACTTATAATTGATACCGATCATCTAAATATTTACATTTGGAAATTAGAAACTAATATATAAGTGCCCAAACATCTTTCATATATACATGAATCGAAAACCCGAGTACGATTTATGCATTAGTTATGAGTTATGACATTGTTCCTTCACAACCAATTTAATACAATAATATTTCCTCATATCGCTAGCGGAAAAAACCTCTAATGACACAACACAACACATCCGACTCTAAAAAATATATGTAAATAAATGTTTTTTTGGCGTCAAGTCTGGGACCACTAATCAGTGGGATCAGTTAGTTAGTTTTTTTTATTAACTCTATCTCTCCTTCCTCCATCGTGTCCGTACGCGTAGGGCTCTCCTCCATTGCCACCTGGTTCCACTGCCACCTAGTTCCTCCCTTTTGCTGCTTGTTCCTCCTTCCTCCAACGTGCTGCTCCACTGCCGCTGCTACTCTACCACCCCTGCTGCTCCACCGCTGCTGCACCACCACCTCTGCACTACCACTTGCCTCGCTCCTCCACCCCCCTACACCACCACATTCCTCCTCCACCTCCTCCTAGGTTAGTTTAGAAATTTAATTAATGTTCATAACTTTTAGTTCTAATCTCATATTTGAAGATTTCAAGTTTATAATTTTTTGTAGTTTTATGAATAATTGTTTGTGACATTTGGTTGTATGATGATTAATTGGTAAGTTGAGTGATTTTAATTAATTTGACTTTTAGGTTTAGTTAGTTAGTGTAACTATTGGCTAGGGGGTGGCAGGGGGTGCAAGGTTTGATGTGCAAGGGGGAGGGGGGGACTGTGCAACAGGGGGAACAGTGCAGGGGAGTGTGCAGCAATGGGAGACTGTGCAAGGGGGTGTCCACACAGCAGGTTGGGGGGGGGGGGGTAAAGGGGTTGCTTGATTCAAAACGCGCAATATTTTTTGTCTCAAGGTAATACGTAGCAAGAACAAGAAACTTGCTCACATCGAAACAAGCTTAAGTTCATATATTTTCAAACCAAATATAAGTAAAACGAGGTTAAATGTTCCTTTTGTTTGTTTGATTTCATGCCTTCTCTAATTCGTGTTTGAAATTTCAGGTACTCTTCAAACATGGCCCGATATGATGTGATTGTGGAGGCGGAAACCGATGAGGAGTATGATGATGATGATGTGTCGGATGATGATGAAGAGTACGATGAGGAGAAGGAGGAGGATAAAAGTGATTCGGAAGATGTGGCGCCTGATGAGGAAGCGAACATGTTTAGTAAGTTGATGCACCTAGCAGAGCTTGCTCCTTCCTTTGACAACAATGCTAGGGAAGATTATCCTACGATGTCCTCAATTGTTCCACACACAAATCCAAGGAAAGAAGTTAAGACTATAACCGAAGCAACAAGCAAGGTTGCAACAAAGAAGCGGAAAGGAAGGGGTCCAACCAAGGGATTGAGAGTCACCACCCCTATGACCCTCGAGTATGATGATATGGGTCAACCTTGTGGTAAATGGCGTGCAAAGTATGGGCAGCATATTGGGCTTTGTATGCGCAAACTCAACATTTTAACCAAATGGAAGGAAGTGCCTGAAGGAATGAAGAAAGCATTATGGGAAGATACTTGTGTAAGCTTATTTTTAAGCTTAATTTTCTTAGTTTTTCGTATTTAGCCATATTTTAGATCATGTATAGTTCTAATAAATACATGTATAGTTATCGGAGACAACTAAAGTCCAATCACATGCTTTGAAACCCATTTTGGGTAAATGTGTTATTTTAGGACGATTTTTACTTTTCAAACTCAATTTACTTAATTTCTCGCATATAGCCTCATGTTATGTCATGTATAGTTCTAATAAGTTTATATATAAGTGTTAGAGTTAACTAAAGTCCATTCACATTCTTTTGAAACTCATTCTGGGTACATACATGTCATTCGGTGCAGATTTTGGCTTTTTAAGCTTAATTTCCTGCATTTAGCCTCATGTTAGGCCATGTATAGTTCTAATGAGTAATTATAAAACTAGTAGAGTCAACTAAAGCTCACTCACATGCTTTTAAATCCATTTTGGGTAAATAAATGTTATTTTGCGGCCGATTTTGGCCTTTTCCGGATCTTAGCATCATGTTCAGTCATATATGTTTATATGGAAACTAACTAATTGTAAATTTCTTGTTTCGTAGGATATATTCCACATTACTCCGGATGAGAATAAAAAAGCATTGTTTTTATCCGCGGTAGCCGAAAGATTTAGAGCTTTCAAAAGCAAATTAGTGAGTGGGTGGATCACAAACACGCGGAAGAGAACTGGAAAGAAGAGGACAACTAAAAAAGCAAAGCAAAATGACAAAGTTAATGATGGAAATGTGGGAGAGACGGTTAAGGAGCCCGAACCGGAGAAACAAAAGGAAGGGGAAGAGAAAGAGGTACCACAACCAGCGTCCTTGCCTTATCAGATATGGTCCCATATTAAGCCAGAAGACTGGGAGGCATTTGTTGCCGAAAATACGACGCCGGAGGCTGTGGTAAGTATTGTGCTTTAAGCTATATTCGACTTTGCATATTTACTTTTAATACTTTAATATGTGTTTTCTAATTACTCGTGTGATTTTTTAGGCTAAGCGTGAGAAACATGTACAAAGTTCAAGACAGAAGAAGCATTACCATCATATGGGTTCCTTGACTTATGAGAGGGCAAGAGAGAAATGGATTAATGAGGATTTTTACCCAACTATTGACTTATCAGTAGCGCCATCTTCTAGCTCCAAGGCCGCATCGGTCAAAGTCGATCGTGTCTCTGATTGGTGGTGCTCCATGCATGGGCGTGATGAGAACAATAAAATGACAATTTCAGATCCGGGGACTTTGAAAATAGCTAATGACATAGTAAGTACATTTGTTGCTTTTAAATAGCTGTCACTTACCGTGACACTTGTGAAACCCCTTCCGGCAGTGAGTGTGGAAACGGGAGTGGCTACGGTGGCAGCTGCCACAGCCACAGCAGGCAGCAAGTAGCTGCTGTCACTGTCACCGTTTATCTTCGGGTTGATTTTTTTCTCACTTTGTTGTTAATAGCTAATGACATAGTAAGTACATTTGTTGCTTTTAAATAGCTCTCACTTACCACTTGCGAAACCCCTTCCGGCAGTGAGTGTGGAAATGGGAGTGGCTACGGCGGCAGCTGCCACAACCACAGCAGGCACGCTGCTGTCACTGTCACCGTTTATCTTCGGGTGGATTTTTTTTCTCACTTTGTTGTTAATTTTTCCATAGATGGGGCTCAAACAAAAAGAAGTTAGCGGCGATTTCACTCCCAAAGGCAACAAGGATGCCATATACGAGACATTGGGAAAGGACCACAATGGACGTTTGAGGGGTGTTGGTGGTCTTCGTCTTGGCGTGACGAAAGTCTATGGTAAAGAGTGCTCCATGGGTATACAATCGCGCTCAAATATTTCCTTACCACATGATTTGGAAGCTATTACACAAGCTATACGAGAGAAGCTTACGGAGGAAATCGCGGAGAAAGTCACACAGAATGTCACGAAAAGTTTAAATGTCGTCCTCTCACAATTTGGTTTGTCGGAGATACACCAACCTAAATTGGATCGTCCTCTAAAGGACAAAACTAGCGAACATAACACACACAAGTCGGCACCATTTATACTTGTGTTAGAGGTAGCTAATGTCCTAATAATTTTTAAAACTAAATTGATCATATTCTTTAATTGCATGTTTCTAACCTCATTTCCATCGACTTTCTGTAGGAAGAAACACCTTGCCAGCTTTTACTAGATGTCAAAGGTGACGGTTTGATTGTGGTAGCTGAAGGCCACGCACAACCACAGAGTGACCGAACGACAGTGCATCACGAGTATGTGGACAGTGAGCACTTCGGGGTTAGTGTAGACACCATCACGCCTGGTTACGAAGACTTTGCTTTACCGGTGCCTAAACCGACATACGAGATACATGTCTTGACGGACGCTCGTGGTGGTTATGTGTTGTGGCCATCTGCCTGGGTGAAGTTTTCAGACGAGGTAAATTCAAGGAACTAAAATCCGTATTCATATTGATTGTTTCTTACCTATTAAGTGACCTAAGTTAAATATTTTCACCTATTATTTTACTAAGTATATAAATATATTTGTATTATTAGGTTTTGGAGAGAATTAAAAAGCCTAAGGAAAGCAAGGCGGACTCGCCTCCTCAACAAAAGGCGGGCTCGCCTCCTCAACAAAACGCGGACTCGCCTCCTCAACAAAAGGCGGACTCGCCTCCTCAACAAAAGGCGGACTCGCCTCCTCAACAAAACGCGGACTCGCCTCCTCAACAAAAGGCGACAACCATTTCATCAAGCCCCCCAAAGAAGGCCATCTCTGTTGAAGAATTGCAAGCTTCCAAAGGATTAAGTCTGCAAGAAAACAAATCTAAAGAAAACACATCTAAAGATACTTGGATTGAGAAATCAATGCTGAAGTATCTCACTAAAGCTTGCTTATGGTTATATGTAAATGTGTGTGATATGCCGGATGATAAACCTATGGAGGTGAAGTTGGGCTCCACACAATTCAACTACCTTGAGGATGCATCGACATGGGTTTCCAAAGCTGATATCAAGGAGTTCCTTTGTGGAGAGATGTTGAATGTCTCCTTGATTCAAGTTTTCATGAGGTAAAACATTTGTATTTATGAAACATATAAAATTGCGGTTATTACAATATACAATAATATGTTTATGATGTTGCCTACTTGGTTGTGCTTTGAAGGATGCTCCAAGTTGATCTTTGCGGACGTGATTGCATACCAAAGCAACATGGGTGGTTATGTCCAAGTTTGATCCGAGCTGACAACTGTTTGGTTAACACAGCTCAGGTGAAGGAGTATATTTCGAAAGCTGTCAAAGAATCTCGTGGTGCAAAAGAGAAGTTCATACTTGCCCCTTGTTTTGAAAAGTATACTTTTTAACCTTGTATTTATTATTATCAATCATTATACGATAAATGTACTCACATTATTGTTTTCTAACTTTTTTGGGATTGTAGTCTCCATTGGTCACTCCTTGTGATTTGTTATTCAAACTACACAATATATCAGTTTGATTCTGCAGCTCAAAATCCACCACGACCGTTACTCCTCAAATCATGCTTAAATAGGTATCTTTGTTTTTTGAAATGCTTAGTAGAATAACACATATTTATTAATTTCATCCTTCGACCACTTATTTCGCACATGAAAATAACTCAATTGCAGTGCGTTGAAGAAATTGAAGAGGAAAGGAACACATCCTCGGTGGAAAGCAATGAAGGTAATACATATTAGTTAAGCTACTTTTTTCTTTTAGCAAAAGGGTTAATTGGCTTAAACAACATGAAATACGCCACAAGTGCACTAAGCAGCACAACCTTTGATGTATGCATTGCATAGCACGAATTTTCACACGAGGTGCAACAAATAGCATAAATGTGACCGAATATGGAGATTCCACCGGAGTTATAGAATCTTTATGATTATTCTATTAGTTTCTCTTCTTTTTCCTTTTCTTCCCTTCCCTCTTTTCCCTTTTCCCTTTTTTTCCTCACTCTTCTTCTTCTCTCTCAACTTCCTTATTCCTCCTCCACCCACCAGAAAACCTCCCTCCCCCACCCTAACTACCGGAATCCACCTCTCCTCCCAATAAGTCCAAACAACCCCCACCCAACAAACCTTTTGCAAGATTTCTCTTTCTCACTCCTCCCCAACCCTTGCCCACCAGAAAACCCCACCTCTTCACCCCTCAAAATAGATCTCCTACACTACTGCCTCTTCTACCATGATTGCTTCCGAGCTTCTTAAAATCAGAGCTTTCACATCTGCAATCTTGTACATGTTCTAGCATCCGATTTGAGCGAAAAATTTATTTGCAAGTATATTCAAGTATTCAAGTTCTAACTTTTAACTCCATTATCTTCATCTGTAAGACAATACATAATTGTTTTAGTCCCTGTCAATTCTAGATGTCCATGTAATTGAGTTTTTGCAGCCAAAGGTATAGGGTTGGGAAGGAGGGGAAAGTGGTAATTTCTTATGGGTAGGAGTGAGGGAGGGAGATTTTCCGGTGGGTAGAGAGAAGGAGAATAAAGAGGAAGTCAAGAGAGAAGAAAAGGCGAGAGGAAAAAAGGAAAAAGGAAGAAGATTGAGGGGAAAAAAAGGGAAAAGGAAAGGAAATAATAAATTAATGAAGATTCCATAATTTCGGTGGAATCTCCGTACTCCGATCACATTTATGATGTTGGTTGCACCTCGTGTTGAAGTTCGTGCTACGCACCGCACCTGTCAAAGTTAGGTTGTGTTGCTGCTCACACATGAGGCATAGTTCATGTTGTTCTAGACAATTAACCCTTTAGCAAAAGACAAACATATTTGTTTCTTACATGATTTTTTATGTAAATCTCTAATTAGTGTGTGCAACAAACGGGGGGAACCGAGTGTGGCTACTATGTGTTAAGGCTCATGCTCGATATAACCTCAAGTTGCAAGGAAGTCGGGGATCTTGAAAAGGTATATACATCACTATTAAGTAATTATCGATACTTCTTTAATTTCCTTTTTTTAGTTACATGTTAGGTTTCATAGACCAATGAAAACATGTCTCCGAACAATTATGAGGTAAAGAAGTTTTCTTAACTCGTTTGGAACTAAATTAGTGCAATGCAAGGTCATGTTGGGCCGATTTTAGCCTTTTGAAGCTCAATATCATCCTTAATTTCCTGCACTTAGCCTTATGTTAGGTCATTTATAGTTATACTAAGTACACATATAAGTATTATAGTTAACTAAAGTCCTCTCACATGCTTTGATACCCACTTTGGGTAAATAAATGTCATTTTGGGCTTATTTTGGCCTTTTAAGCTCAATTTCCTTAATTCCCACATGTAGCCTCATGTTAGGTCATATATATATTAGAAGTATTAGAGTCAACTAAACTCCCCTCACATGTGTTAAAACCCATTTTGGGTAAGTGAATGTCAATTTAGGTCGATTTTGGCTTCTCAAGCTCTTTTTCCTTAATTTTTCGCATTTTGCCTCAGTTTAGGTCCTTTATAGTTCTAAGAATATATAAGTATTGGAGTCAATTAAAGTCCACTAACGTGCTCTGAAACTAATTTTGGGTAGATGAATGGACGGATTTTGGCTTTTTAAGCTCAAATTTCCTTAATTTCCCGCATTCAGCCTCACGTTAGGTCATGTATAGTTCTAATAGGTACATATATAAGTATTAGAGTCAATTAATGTCCCCTTACATGCTTTAAAACCCATTTTGGGTAAATTAATGTCATTTTGGGCTGTTTTTTGCTTTTTAAGTTCAATTTTTTTTGTTGCCGCATTTGACCACATGTTAGGTCATGAATAGCTCTAGTAAGTACATATACAACTCTTGGAGTCAATTAAAGTCCACTTCCATGCTTTCAAAACCATTTTGGTTAGATGAATGTCATTCTGAGTCGATTTTGACATGTTAAGTTCAATTTCTTTAAGTTCCCGCATTTAGCCACATGTTAGGCCATGAGTAGTTCTAATAATGACATATATAACTATTAGAGTCAATTAAAGTCCACTCATATGCTTTGAATCCCATTTTGGGTAAATGAATGTCATTTGGGTCCGAGTTTGGTTTTTGAAGCTCAATTTCTTTTATTTCCGGCATTATTTGCTCAATTTCCTTGGAGTCAACTAAAGTCCACCTCATACTTAAAATGTCTTATATGTGTTTTCTATGTTTGTTTTATAAGGTATTCCTCGATAACAAACCAAGAGAGGGTTCTTTCACCACTGATGAGATCAACGAGGTTCGGGATTTGGTAGCATGCTACCTTACCGATGTTTGTATGTGAAGATGCGGCGGCTTTGCGTTTATTTACTCTCATTAAGTTACTAGCTAGCTATCGGTACAATTGATGTTTTAGTTCTTATTCCAACTTAATGTATAGTACATTTTCAAAGTTATTATTATTATATATATTAATCATTTTGGCTTGTATATACATGTGTGAGAATTGTGCTAATTTATAGCTTGATGACTCCGTTTGAGGAGCTTATATAGAAGTCAAGATGAGATCGATGTAACGATAACAGGTTTAGAAGTTCTATATATATAACTGATCCGGTTTCATACCACCACCGGATCAGTTTATTAGTTTAGACATGAGATTAATTGATCCGGTTGGGCAAGAAATCCGGACCACTTAATCAACTTAACTGGTCCGAATTTCTTGCTCAATCGGATTAGTTGAGTTCTTTTAGATGAACCTATCCTACCCGTTGCGACCCACCAAGCTAATGAGACCGTAGTTCATCACAAAACGAGGATGAAAACTTAAACACACTCATAACATAGTTAGGGATAGATTTGGCTATAGCCTTTATCAGAATTTCCCTTTATGACTTAGGATGAACCATCCCCTTCCACCCTTGTATCTTCTTCCAGAAATTTTTTTAAAAACAACCCTTCATAAAGACCTTCTTAGAATGCTCTACCACCGTTTTATAATAATCTCTAGGAAAACAAAAATCTCTTGTAGATCGTTAGGTCCTAACTGATTGCTATTCTCCATTACTCCATTCCTGCTCGTGTTTATCCAATAAATGAAAGTTTCTGCTGAAACTTTTTTTTTGACTGACTTTTGATAATAGATGTGCCTTTTTTAAGTACCTTATAGTAAAGATCTTTTATCATTTGTTGAGATTTTGATTTCTTTTATAGATCAATATATGTAATCCAGGTTAAGATTTAAGGAAAGATGATTTGAAGGCCATTGGAGCGCATACTTTTGGCGCAGACTTTTAATCCCATTACCAGGAGTTCCAGTCTCCAGAGCATGAGGTGTTGTTCCATTACCAAGCTCTTTGATCATCAAGAGGGCCCCAAGCTTTCTCTACAACGGTTACTCGTTTCGGCATTTTATCTTTTCTTGACAGTAGCTGTATTTGGCCTTGGATATGATTAGTGATTCTGCAACCCCTAATGAATAGCATATGGAACATACAGATGGAATTGGACTCTTTTACATTCGGGTTTTACAAAATTGATGCAGAAGAAGTATTTTACTCTACCAATCTGTCTTTCGCCATGGTGAATCTGCGCTGCCTTCTTCCTGGTAAGCCTTCTCTCCTTGGTCAATGTTTCTTTGTCTCGGCATTCCTCCCTCAACCCCCATAAACGAAAAAAAAGGAAGAAAGTTTTAGCATCAGTTGTTTGTTTACGAAGTATGTTTTGTTAATTTGGTTGTTTACACTTTAGGCAGACAAATATTGGGTCGTAGTGTCCCAACTCCCAATATGCACTGTAACTCACAGATCCTTCTATACATGAAATGCATATAAAGGCTAACTTCTTCTTGATGATAGCGGCTTGTTTATGGAAGAGTTGTTCTGAAGCTGAGCTCTTAACATGGCTTAATTATAATGATTTTGTCATGAATGTACTAATGGAGCAGACTTGATTCTTTGAGGCTTAGAGAAACCATCACTGTCTTTCTTAAGTTGGTTGCGCTCATAGGAATTTTTGTGTTGCGTGAACCACAACAGTTGTTTATGCTCAGCAACTTCTTTTGTATATTATTTTGTATTTGAATTTTTCAATAGAGAACATAAAATCTAGGGAGAGATGTGTAGAATAAGTTTGATATTCGTTTGTGGTTAATGACTTATTGCAACCTTATACATTCTACTCAAGTTGATTGTGAGCATGGTCAAATTAATTTCATATGCTTTATGGAATTGTCAAGTAAATTTATGTGCTTTTGGAATTGGTCAATGCCAAAAGAACTCGGCTGTGTTTTTGTCAAGAAGATCTCAGAAAGAAAAATATACCTACAATTGCTAAGTAGTGGTAGATGTACATACTAAAATGTAAGACAAATGGTCTAACTCCTCTTTGGGAAAGAGAAATATGTTCTATATTATTATGAAAAAGTTCTAAATGTGCTGCAAAAGTAACTTTTATTTGTTTCTGCCCTTGTCTTTTCACCTGGAATGAGTTTTTCCTGGGTTTGTCATTGATGATCCCGTTAAGCATGAGCTTGAAGAACTTGATACAAGATTGCCCGTCAATTCAAGTTACCTTGATTCTCATGTATGCTAAACTTGTGTGAAATGCTCTTTTACTATGACCTTGTTCTTTTATTCTACTCGACATTCTCTAAGTGCCAGTGTCTAAGAGATCTCTTTCATTTTTTGTTTTGCAGGTCATATCCTCTTATGTTTTTGGACGTTGCATTCCTTTTAATATGTGTCTAAGAGATCTCTTTCTTGTTCCTTCCTATAGGAATTATTGTATCCCAACCAGGCATTTCCAGCTCTATATATAAATTCATGCTTACGCATATGTAGTCTGCCTACAAACTGCATGCAAGTATTAGGTCCTATTTCAAAATCAGTTCAATACTACAATACAGCACATCATAACGTTAAATAAGAGTGAACTGGATTTTTTTTGCAAGTATACAGTTTAAACATCTTGCATGGTGAGGAAATTCATCAAAGCACCTTCTTTGACATTCTTTCCGGGCTCTAGTTTGGATTTCACGTACTTCACCTTGTAGTTTACTCGAGGACAGAATATTCCCTGTAAACCTAATGCAGGTTCACTTTAAAGGCTCGTTGTTCTACGGGATTTATGGGTTTTACTTGGAAGCAATGACTACAGTGACTTATGCCTGATTATCAGCTATTGCTGTTCTTTTTGTATGTCGAAGCTTTACTGGAGTACTTTAAGCCAAGTATGCCCTGTTGGTGTTTTGTGTCAGCATGAGATAACAATGTTCATATTCTTATTTGTACTTCTAATGCATTGTTAATTTACTTTACTTGTGAACACTTCTATGAATTCAGTAGGGGACATGTTAATGCTTGAGTTCATATTTGCTTGGTTTACTTGACCTTTTCTTACATGTACTCGTCTCTATGAATTCAGTAAGGCGCTTTGCTGATCTCACTGCTAATGAGACTTGTGACATATGGCTCACACCACAAAAAGCTGGTAGGCAGCTGGAAGATTACCATAAAGCATCTTCCCTAACTCTTGTAATCCAAGTACGTACTCTAAATGGCACTAGCTTCATGCAAACTCGATCTAATATATTATGTTTCCTATTTTTGTTGCGTCTATGCGAGCGTATTATTAATTCATGGCGTTTTTCTTTATCATTGTGAATTATGATATTGTCGTCTTATGGGGTTTCTCAATCAGCTCAAAAGCTTGACTTGGACAAGGAAAGGAAGGATAAAACACTCTTGAAGAGATGAGTCAAGAGGCGTCGGACTCCATGGCTCTGTTCACCTGCTAAAGCTTTGATGCACAATATTTCAATTGTGCTGTACTTTTTAAGAACACTCTTGATGTGGTTTCATTGCTGAACATGCAATTATGATTGAAATATTAATGCAATATCAGGACTTCTTTACACTAATAGAAAGTCTAATGTTGATGCTGTTTGAAAATTGTATCATTAGAGAGAGTGTTTACACATTCGGTGATACTGCATATAGCATAAAATAATATGTTTTATAAGTGTAGACCCATAATGCAAGATTTTTGACAATGTTGTTGAGTAAGAGAAAGTGTCCAAAGTGCTTGAATTCAAGACCTAATTGTAATGAAAGGGTTCAACGGTCAATTGAATGGAAGTATTCTACGATACTCACCCATGTTAAAGAATAGGAGTAAAACCACCATTTATGTACGATCAATGAGTTTTCAACAAGTGTTGATCACCGCTTATCATCACTATTAGCAATTAATAGGCCTTTGATATCACATATGTCATGTCAAGCATAAGATATTAATTTAATCTTATACTTAGGTAGGAATAAAAAAAAAACTAGAAAAAAATTCCATTATTTAGGATAATGTAAATCTTTGATTTGATAATTTATATTAGATACAGATATATAAATTAATTGTATTGTTTATTTGGGACCTGTCTCCGATATGATGTAAACTGAACCCTTTTGATAAAACGACATTTGATGATCTAAATTGACATGATTTAAATTTGTTTGGGTTAACTATAACTTGTTCCATTAAAGCGATATGACATCCCTATTTGTAATCAAGATATACAAGTATTGTACAAACAATTGTTGTTACTTGTTAAAAAGAATGTATTAGCTACTCATTCATATCAAGCCGCTTGTCACTTAATTAGTTTTTAGAAAATTGAATTTTTGACTAAATTTTTATTACTCCCTCTCTTTTTTTTTTCTTCCTATCTTGACTTTATGTTTGCCAATGCACTTATTTCACCTTAGATATAGTTCATTGTCTATTAGTAAAAATTATGACAGTTGAATATGAATAAAGTAGAGACGAATCAAATAAGACCCCACATGACTATGTATTTTTCTCATATGTTGAGTATAATTTAAAAGATTCTCTCTAATTGTGAATAATGTCAAGATTTCAAACAGGAAGAACAAAAAGAAATATAGGGAGTATTAGATTGATATGTAACCTAAACTTATAAAGATTTGTGAGTGTCGAACTCATTCAAATGTCCTTTACTTCTCCATCAGAGCTTTTGAAGTCCTTTTTTAATCGTCAAATATAATTTTCACACTTATTTGATTTAGGTGTTTTGTTGTATCTTTATTTAAGGTGGATAGATAAATAATTACTAAAGATGATATTTATATGTCATTTATAGTATCTTTTCGACGTTATTGTAGTATCTTTTTAGAGTTTATTATATCGTATGGAGTATAATTTTACAAAGTATATATGAATGACCTTTTTCAATAAATATTGGATATTTAATATCATCATGATATAATTACGGTAACGGTAATTTTTAATACTACTAATATTAAATTTATTACTTACTATATATAGAACAATTTACATTCTGGATAAATTATCTACCACTTGACACCGATAAAAGTGAGAACAATAATGTCATAATTCAATTTATCTTTGTTATTGTCTTTTAAAGTGATTATGTAATTACATGATGTACATATAAGGCTAATCTCTATCATATATTGGAAGAGGGGAGGACTTAGTTTCCACTCTCTTTTACCATTATACTCTCGATTAACAAAAACATATTCAACATCTCTAATTTATTGATTTTCGAAAAATAGATTAAGCTATAATGAAATTTCTGTACAATTTTTCGTACATGTTAGTACGCAAATGAACTTTGTATTTGTTTTCACAAGCATCACGTGTAAACTTGTTTTGTTGAGCATCCTTCTACTCCTACTACAGCACGTGACCCAACACCAGTCTCCTAACTTGTCTTTACTCATTCTATTGTAAAGTAGTTATAGGTTGTTACAACTTAATTTCTTTTCTTTTAGTTTTCAGTTAGTATAAATACTTCCTTCCTCGTAATAATTCGATTCATTCAGAAATATTAGAACAAACACACACAAATCAAATATAAAAATAAATCAAACATCAATGCATAAATTATAGTTGATAAAGAAAAGAGCAGATCATACCTAACAATATCTATATTATAATATGTTATGTTATAAGAATTTCATCATGATTCTTTGTCGTGGTTAGTAGAACATGAAGGTATAAATCGAGAACACAAAACTGTTTATAAAAGAAAATTCGAATATAAGTCATGATAAATAAAAATTCGAAAAAATCACAAAATGGGATTAAATATGAAGCACATGAAACGAACAACATTATCTAATTATAAAAGAATTAGAGCATTTAATAGTTGAGAACAAACAAATTACACACAAAAAAAGGCACAAAATAAAAAGGATATAACATGAAGGTAAACACCAAAGAACACCATACTATTTTCAAAGGAACATTTGCAGATGAGATTTGAGAAACCTAAAATTATAGAGACATTCACAAAAAGTAATGATCATGGAAAAGAACAGGAAAGTGTTAAAAAAAGGAACACCATAATCATTTAAAAAGAACATATTCATATAAGACTTGATACTACATATTAGTCTTTTAATCGCCAAAAAAGAAAAGAATTTTATAGATGCTAAAAGTTTTTTACCAGATTCATTACAGATGGACTATTATCATCTTGTCAAGAAGATACCAAGAATAGAGATGATCCAAGCTAATCTAATGAATATATTATGCAGCAACAAACTAATTGTTCCGGTATGGGACAAGTTTCAGGGTACGAACCGGTATGCCTTTAGTCAATTAAGCCGGTTCCAGTTCCTGCAAGAGAGAACACGTAAACTAGCCTCGGGGATTGATCCGAGGAACGCCCCTTCGATGCCTAAGTCAGTATTGGTAAACCGGTAGCTCTCAAGTAGAGTATCTTGGGATTCGTGAACGTACCTTATGACTCAGATCAACGGGGTATTTATAAGAAAACCCGAATAGGCCCATATACAGGTTGGGCCATGTATTCACGGGGGATATTCCTACGTATATTCCTTTGGGATATACTTTTATCTTGTATGCAATACTTCTCTTTAGGCCCGTAGGCGCTGATAGATAGAACTGGATCAAGCTCAAGCCCTTGACAAAGGGCCCGGAAGTAGATGTCAGCTACGCATCGTAATGGAACCGGTATGACAAAGTCAACAGTTCTTCAGTAAGCATGTGTGACCACAATAGTGTGCATCGGTCTAGTTAGACCGGTATGGCACTTAGTCACCCCCCATACACTAATGAACCTGTAATTTAATTTTATTTTATTTTTTTGAGGGGAAAAGCGACAAAGCTAGCATTAATCTCGGGAAAAAAAGTCCATAAGTACATAGGGCGCCACATCCATAGGAGTATGGTTTTCCCATATCTGCTCAACACCAAAAGGAACTAGCTTAGCTAAATGATGGGCAACACAATTACCATCGCGCTTAACATGAGACCAAGCTACATAAGAGAAAAAAAATACTAGAGGATAAAATCTCATGGAGAATAGAATCGAGGTCAGATAAAAAGATGGCATTCCTCGAAAGCCGGTTAATGACGACTTGACAAACTGACTCAAAGATGACTTCTTTAAACCCAAAGCGCTTCCCCAATCTTACAGCCACTGCTATGGCCTTTGCTTCTGCAATTTCCGAGGTCCAGTAGGCCCTGATTCGTCTTGAGGCCGAAAATAAAACGTTACCATCAGAGTTACGTACAATAACACCTATTCCCACCCAACCATCAACCTCAAGCGATGCGTCGGCATTTATCTTGACCATACCAGGGGGCGGACTACTCCATTTGTTGGGGCTAGTTACTGGTTTAGCTGCTACATTTGGGTATATGCAAGCCACATAGGAACCTTGCTCTTCCACCAGCCTGTGAACACGAGCGAGAATGATGTGGTGCGAAGACAAATTACCTTGAAAGACCATCTGGTTCCTTTCTCCCCAAATACACCAAGCTAAAACAGCTCCTCGCAACACCATCTTGGTCTCCAAACTTCCCCAGTGCTCGATTAGCTCGCACATGGTCCAGCCTTGCTCAACGACACACATTGCTTCACAGCCGCTGGCTCGCCACAAATCAGCAATACAAGGACAATCAAAAATAGCGTGGTATACAGTTTTCGTACCTCCACAGCCCCATGGGCTGTGCGCATCATCAATCAAATGTCTGTAATGCAGCAGAGAGCGAGTGGGCAGAGTAAGGGTGCACAAACGCCAGAGGAAGTGCCGAACTTTTGGGCTAGTCTCTAAGCCCCAAATATCCACCCAAGCCTTATGAAAAAGATCAAGATTACCTCCTTTACCCAACATGTACGCTGTTTTAACCGAGTAACAACCATTTTTTGTGAGAGCCCAAGTCAACTCATCCGGGTTATTGCACGAGCTTAAGGGTATTGCCATTATACAACGAGCATCTCTATCATTGAAATGAGTCTCAACTAACTCACTATCCCACTCATAAACATTGGGTAACATCAGATCACTAACTCTAGATAAAACCTCACCTCTAGTGCTTGTGATAAATCTCCCATCATCATCACCCACCCATGAGTCGTCCCATATACTAATACTCCTACCATTTCCCACCCTCCAGATACTTCCTTCCTTTATGAGAGCCTTCGAACTCCAGATGCTTTTCCAAGAGTAGCTACATGAAACCCCGAGGGCTGCTTGAAGAAAATCACAATGTGGATAATATTTTGCCTTCATAACACGTGCAAATAGAGAATCAGGTTCCCGAATAAGTCGCCAAGCTTGACGCCCCAACAATGCATCATTGAAAACTGCAAGATCTCTAAACCCGAGGCCCCCAAAGCACTTCAGCGTACAAAGAGACTCCCAGCTCTTCCAATGAATTTTCCGACTTGAAGCCGAGCTTCCCCACCAGAAACGAGCCATAGCAGCATGAATCTTCTGAATCACAGAACAAGGAAGTTTATACACCCCCATGAGATAGGTAGGGATGGCTTGGATAACCGATTTGACAAGAATTTCTTTACCAACCCTAGATAATAGTTTTTCCTTCCATCCTTGGAGTTTCTTCCAAATTCTATCTAAGAGAGCATTAAAAATAGATTTTTTTGATCTCCCTGTAACAGAGGGGATACCAAGGTATTTCTCTTGTTTCTCCACTTGCCGCATTTTTAAAATTCCTGTCAATTCCGCTTTTTGTTCAACAGTAACTCTTTTGCTAAAAGAAACTTCAGACTTTTCATAATTAATTTTGTGCCCGGATGCTGCTTCATACTGGTTGAGAATATCAACGATAATTGTGCATTCCTGTCTGGTAGCTCTTGTGAACAAAAGACTGTCATCAGCAAAAAGAAGGTGGGAGACTGCAGGCCCATTACGGCTAGCCTTAGCACCATGGATCAATTTCGCCTGGACCTTACTCTATATCATTTTTGAGAAAGCATCAGCAATCAAAATAAATAAATACGGGGAGAGAGGGTCACCTTGCCTGAGACCTCGACCTAGCTTAATTGAACCATAGACTCCTCCATTAAGAATGAAAGAGTAAGAGACCGAAGTAGTGCAATCCATAATCAGATTTACCCAACGTCCATCAAAACCCATAGTTAGAAGGAGTTTCCGAAGAAATCCCCAATCCACTCTATCATATGCTTTGCTCATATCTAATTTCATAGCAGCAATACCTTGTCGACTTCGATTTCTGTACTTCATGGAATGAAAGACTTCCATAGCAATCAACGCATTATCAGTAATAAGACGACCCGGAACAAAAGCACTCTGATTTTCCGAAACTATAGAAGGAAGAAAATGTTTCAATCTCACAACTAGTGTTTTGGAAATCAATTTATACAGCACATTACATAGAGCAATGGGACGGAACTCAGCTGCAACAGTGGGATTTTTAACTTTAGGAATCAAAGCAATATTAGTGTGGTTAATACAACTCGGAGAGGTAATCCCGTGCAAAATACTACATACAAAGTTTGCAACATCATCACCCACAATATGCCAAAATCTCTGATAGAAGATAGCATGCATACCATCAGGCCCCGGGGCTTTGCAAGGGTGCATCTGCTGAAGAGCCGAATAAACTTCTTCTTTAGTGAAAGGGCGCAACAGACTCTGATTACAAACATCAGAAACAACAGGACTAATGTGACTCAGAACCTCCGAAAAATTCAACTCAGTAGGGCTCGTCGAAGTGAAAATGCCAGTAAAATAATTCCCAAAAATGTTTTCAAGTGACTCCTCATCTTCTCTCCAGACACCAGAACTGTCATATAACCCTGTGATATAATTTCTTTTCCGTCTCTGGGACGCCTTATGATGAAAATATTTTGTGTTTCGATCACCATCACGAACCTCGGAAACTCGGCAACGTAAGTACCAGTACGCCTCATGCTTCTCATGTAAATCATTTAGCTGTTTTTTCGAGTTCAGTGCATTCTAGACAATTTTCATCCGAAATGTCTTTTTGTTGTGCCTCAAGTAATTTCTTCTCAGTCTTGGTAATTTGAGAACTTAATTTCCCAAACTTCTCCTTACTCCACGCAAGCAAACCCCGACCAAGTGTCTCAAGGCGAGAAAAGATCACGCCACCCACAGAATCGTCCCATGTTTTCCGGACAAAATCTTCACATCATCAAGCAACCAATTGGTTTCGAATCTGAAACCCTACCTTTCTTACCTCCATGGTTGTACTTACGGCAACGGGTAACAATGGGAGAGTGGTCTGACTTGTAACGTAAAAGATTTTCAACTCTAACATCTGGAAACATGTCAAGCCATGAAGAGGAGCCCAAATATCTATCTAATCTTTCACGAATTTTAGTAGCTGTTGTTTTACCACGTTCCCACGTGTACCAAGGGCCCGAAGAGCCAAGATCACAAAGAGCCAACTCATCCATCATCTCGCAAAAAGAAACCATCGCCCTTCGAGTCCTATCAGCACCACCCTCTTTTTCATCCGAACAGAGAATCTCATTAAAGTCCCCACCAAAAAGAATCGAAATTTCTGAATCAGCGTAAAGATGACGAATTAAATTCCAAATCTTGTATTTGTCTTCTTCTTTTGGCCAACCGTAAATACCCACGAAACGCCACTTCTGAACACCATTCTCAATATCACCACATATGTGATTTTGAGAGTAAGAAACAAGACTGAAATTTATTTCTTCCTTCCAGAAAATACACAGACCACCAGCCTTTCCAACACTTGAGACACCAAAAGCATTATGGAAACCCAACTTGCCTTCAAAGCTTCACCAATATTCTTTTTTATCATCGTCTCCGACAAAAAGATAATGTCGGGGGCATAGGTATGACTCCACCTCCGGAGTTGACGAACTGACCAAGGGTTGCCCATCCCTCGGCAGTTCCAGCAGAAAGTATTCATGATGCTTGGCGGGGTTGGCTCTGGCCAACCTCCGCCTCATACATGGACTGTGATAAAATCGCCGAGCTCAGCTTAGAACGCTTCGTTGCAGCAGCAGATTCTTCACACACCATACTACTAACCTCATTAATATCACGCTTCTTCGAAAATTGTTCTACATCCGTCTCCATATTTTCAACTGTCCCTTTATCATCCAACTCTCCTCTCGCCAACCGCTTCCAGCTACGGGTTTTCGAATTCACTACTTTAGTGCTAGTGAAAATAAAGTCAGACTTCTCTGCAATATTTTGACCAAAGGGTGGTGAGGGAGGTTTGTGGGGTAATAATTCTGGGGGTGGATGGTGTATCAGTGGAGAGTTAGTGGGGGTCTGTTGCAGGGGAGGTGGGACAGACTTATCCATGCCAGAAGTGGTTCCTATGGGGGGGTGGAATGAGGTATTATGAGGGGTATCGAAGTGGGGGTTGGTGAAGGTATGGAGAGGTCAGTATGTGATGCTGAGGTGGAAGCTGGGTGGGTCAAAGGGACGTGGTAAGCAAGGGAGTATGGAGTAGGGTCATTTTCATTTGTGGGCAGAGGGATGAGTTGTTGGAAATTAATGATGGGCAAAAAAGTAAGAGTGGACCCAGGTGTCCCTACTTCATTCAAAGCTCTGGGAATAATATCATAAGGTTCATTGGGTTGTTTGGGAAACACATCAACATGATTGTCCTCATTATGAAGTAATGATGAGGGTTTATTGATGTCACTAGATGGGGGACAAAAAAATTGCACTGTCTTTTGGGTGTAGTTTGGTCCAGAATCCGAGGTTTCAGTAGGAAAAAGCATTTTTTTATTCATCCTGCACTTCTTTTCTTCCTCAATCTCCTTCGTTCTTCCTTTTCTTGGAGTCGCTTTAAGAGCCAAACTCCAGCCAAGACTCTCCTGCTTATCTTCTTCGGCTACCCCATGACACTCCCGCTCCGAGTGGCCCATAATCCCACAAGCAAAACAGAAGTAAGGTAGCCTTTCGTAGGCAAAATCCACCTGAAATTCACGTCCCTTTTTATCTTTCAGTTTTCGGAATCGACGCAGCGGTTTAGTAACATTAAGAAGCACCTTAATTCTCCGATATCTTCCAAAACCCAAAACATCCTCCTCCAGTTCAAGAATCTCTCCCATATTTCCAATCAAAGCTTTAACGATATCATCGGAGCGGTAATTAAAAGGAAGATTTTTAACTCGGACCCAAAAAGGAGAATGAATGAGACTTACTTGGTCAGGTTGTTCGTCACCATCGGCTTCCTTCATGATGATGAGCATGTTGTCAAAACACCAGGGGCGACCCTCTAACACCTTCATCATGTCCTTCCAATGGTAGAATTGGAAAGCATATAGATTAGGGCTTAAAACCCTAATCACTAATCCATGCTGGGGCGCCCATACAATAGAAATTGTATGCTTAAAAGCCTCGACGTTGTAAGATCATTCCGTTAACAGTCTACTAATAAGCACAAGCGATAACTTGTTTGTCTCATCGGCTGGGACAATAGTATCTAAATCTAAAACTTTTTCCTCGTCTTCATCAATTGATAGTTTCGAAACAATGGATGTGATCTCCTCAGCCATAGCTAAGGGTGGCCGCCGCGGCGGAGAAAGTCCAGTGGTGGTAGGGTTTTCTATCGAGTAGAGAGAGCGTTCTGTTTTTCAAGAGAGAAAAGGACTTAACCTGTAATTTAATTGAATGGCTAACTTAATCTCCTTTTGTTATTAATATGAGTATGCTTACCTCACTGTAAGGCAGATCTAAGAGCAGTTGGGCTAGAAATTTTTGACAAATGTGTCGAGTTTCGTCCTATTTTTATGATTATCTTAGTTATACTAAAAATTCACAAAAATAAAATGAACATGAAAGTACATAAAAAGAAGACAACACCTACAGTAAAAGAACATTCACATCAAAAACTTGACAAACAAAAATCCCATATAAACTAAAAAATGAAATTAAACATAAAGTTTTCAAACTTATAACACCATACTGATTGTCAAATAATATGTACACATAAGAATTGACAATAACTAAACTACAAAAAATAAAACAAACAGGAAAATCTCATAAAGGTATAAATCAAATAACATCATACTACTAAAAAAAGAACATTTATGAATATACTAAACTAATAAAAATGAAATACCTATTCTTAATCATGCGTTAATTTCAGCAAGAGTAGGAACCTTGGGTAACATAACTAAAAGTGTATTATTCCAAGATTTCACCAAGAAACCATTGTAGAAGAAACTCTGCACTGCTCCTATCTAAAAGTATCCACATCTTATAGGGGTCAAAATCCATCATAAGTTTTGCCGCGAATATTGTGTCATTCCTTGGAAAGTTAAGATGCATGAGGCCTCCGAATCTCATATCTCTTATCGCTCTTAGCTTATCATCTTGTCCCTCTAGACCTTTAATTAGTTGCATAAACTGTTGAACAGTATGCCTAGGATTTAGAGTGATTTCAACTTTATTTTTTTCCTAATGTTTTAATCTTCGAGCCCATTCCCCCTTTCTGAAGCGGGTCCCTCGTAACCAATTATTTCCTTTTCCTTCTAGCATCTTGCTCACAGCGTCCATCAGGTGCATCCCTCTTTTTTACCCCCTCCATTTCCCTTACTCAAATGTGCAGCTTCACATTGCAGTTTCTCCATAACTGACAAGTCTGTAGTTTTTCGTGGTGCTCTCTGGTATTGGATAATGGTCTTATTGTAAGAAGACAAATGTTCTTCTCCTTGGTTTTGTGTGTCTTGAACATCTAAATCACTGCTTCCCACCAAAAAAAAAAAATCATAAAAAACAACGGAGTTCATATTTATTTTTCGATATTAAAAAGTTAATTTGCATATATAAAGCTTGAATAGCAACTCAAAAGAACATGACACTTATATATACAAAACTCGAATAGCAAATACAAAAATCATGGTAAAAAATTCTAAACAATTCAAACATGCGCATATAGTTTTACCTACAAATTTGGTCAAATTATATTATCACATAACAAGTTAACTAATACAATACCATGCCAAATTAGTTCGAATATTAAGAAATTATAGTCATGAAGCAATTACATATCTTAATCCTATTATCTTTGCATAACATGTGACCCGTGACACATGTACTTCTTTTGTTTAACATCATAAAGCTTATCAAATGAACATACAAGTATATTGTAAAGAACACCATGATAATTATAGCTGAACACATGCTCAAATATTAATATCAAATGTTTAAAATAATTCTTTTATTTAACATCCTAAAGATTAAGAATTAAGAGTTGAACACATGATGGACATTGAAATTAGTAGAATTCTTATTATGTTTTTGTAGAGTAAAGATCAAATAACAATATAGTAGCATGTACGTTGATAAGGAGCAACTGCTTGAGCAATTTTTGAACTGAGTTTGCTTGAGTCCTAGGAGCAATTTCTATTAACTGACTAGGCAGCAAGGTGTCTGTGGGATAGTTAAAGCTCTGCCAAACTGAATTATCGTTGTTGCTTATCTTAAACGCGAAATTCCCTATATCATCCATGAAACCGTAGCTCACATCACCACCATCGCTAAGTTCATTTGTAATACTTCATATTTTTTTTTTATAAATAAGAAAATATAAAGAATAAAATCGAAAAGTATTTTAATATTATTTACGAAAAAATAATACAATTTGGATAAACTCACAATTATAATTGAATTAAACAACCTATTTAGTATACCTAATTATATTATGATTTGAGTTATTTTAATTTCGAAATAAATAAAATAAACAAATCCTATTAGAATTCTCTCTTTCAGCCGCTTCTTTCTTTTCTCTCAAATTCTCTCTCCTCTCTCTCAGCCGCTTCTTTTCTTTCTCCTCCCTCTCCTTCTCCCTCGTCGGCGTTCGAAGGACTTGCGCGAGCCGTCGACGGGTCGTCTTGTGCGAGTGTGTTGTGCGAACGTGCGTGGGTGCGTTCGAGGGTCTTGTGTGAGAGGTTGTGCGAGGCGTGCGAGCGAGGGTGTCGAGGTTGGCTGGGCGGTGCGAAGTCGCGCGCTGTGCGACGAACTGTGCAAGCTTGGTGCAACAAGCGACGAATCGTCGCTGCTGCTGTCGTGCTTGGCGTGCGCGAGTTCTCTGGTTGTGCGACGCATGGTGTGCGAGTGTGTGGCGTGCGAAGTTTGAGGTTCGAGGCTGATTTTCATTATTATATTTTGTATATATAAAACTCTACACAAACCCTGAACTTAAAAATCTTAGCTTCTTTCTTGCGATTTTTAAGATCTACTTTAATTTCCTTACAGATTTTCTCGATGAAGATGAAGAACATGTATCCTGGCTACGATTTTTATGAGTATGAGGAAGAGGTTGCTGAAGAAGAGTCTAAAAAGAATCGAAGATTTGATCATGTTGTTAATTTCGAGTACGAGCTTCCTGAGAACTTCAAGGTTTTTTCTTTATTTTTCTCTATCTTTTTTTATGTTGTTTAATTGTTATTTTTTAGGTTATCAATTTCTGTTTGTGTTGTGAATTAATGCTATCTAGAAGCTGGATTGGTGTGTTTATGCTGTAAATTAATGGTATTTAGCTTGTTAGGGGTATTTAAAGGGGAGAAAGAATCTCTTATATAATAATGCGAGATAGTTTAACAAAGTTGATTGATGAATAGTGCCACAAAACTAAACGTTGCAACTAAAATAATACAGAGGTGGTATGTTTTACTAGTATTTCACGGCTCTGAATTCTCAATTGTAAGAAATAAACTATTTAATGCTGGCATATTTGACTTTTTAAATTGCCATGGTTGTCACTGTGCTGTTGCTTGGTAATACTCTGTTTAAGTGGAAGACAAGTTGCGGAGCATGCGGTCCTTCATATAACATTATGAGGCCTGGGCCTGACATAAATAGTCTATGTCAAAAATATATGAACTGCATTTTGTTGGTACCCTACTACTAAATTACTAAGCTTGAAGCATATTGGTGGAATTTTAGTGTGAGAGAAGCACTGAAGCATTAGACTTGTAGATGATATCATGATATCTGGTGGCATAGATTGAAGTTGAAAGTATACCTTGTTTGGGGAAAGGTTGGGGGATGAGAGCATGCTTTAGCCACTGGAATTTTGACACAGAGTTGGGGTGTTTAACTTTTAACTTCAACATTGTATCCTAGTATTTTGATTTTTCTATTGTTTTTTGGAGAACATACGGTATTTTACTTATGATGGGGGCAGGGGGCGTTTATCTTTTTGACTAAAGTGAGTTATTTCTTTCACTGCATTTTGCAGCTTTTAATTTTTCCACTTATTTTTTAATGTAGGATGAAGATATATCGTCTGATGATGATGATGAAGATCTAGATCGTGGAGAGGAAGATGAGGACGCTGGTGACAAAGAGAATGATGATGGAAGACATGCAAGAATGCTTAATGATATTACTGGAATCCCAATTGAAGCTTTTGAAGGTAAATTTGCTATTTTGGTTTTATGGTGTCTTTCAAGGACCTTCCTTTTAAGTTGAGCCCATGGCGGATCCAGAACTGATCCACGTGGGTTCACAGTCATGGAGAAGAAAGACAAGATAAATTGATTAAATGTTTCAATACACTGTTCTAAATTCAAAATTACAACCAATAACTAGTAATTTAACCCAATATTACATTTAAAAAATAACATCAACTAAGATATGTTATCATTCATTTCATCTATCTAGTTCAGTCGCTAGAACAAATGTAAAGAAAATTTGAACAGGACTATAAATTCTTGTTAAAATAGTTCCACTACATAGTGTCTGGACCTACGTTGATTGTTTCCTCCCTTGGCAATTAAATGCATTATCTTCTGGTGCTATCAGCAATATTGGCTGAAATGCTCTTGTATTTGTAAGGTGTTTATTGTTTACTTGTGGTAACTTATCCCTGATGCTGTCTCTTTTTAGTTCCATGTTTTACTAAATTTGAAACAGCTTTGGTAAATAAGAAAGTAAGTTATTACTAAAGTAGATTTTCTAAAATACTTGTTTATCAGGCAAGAAGAGGAAGAGAAGTCATGTCGTTTCAGAGGCATATCCTGAATCTGAATTCAACCCCACTGGCGATGTCCTCAGTGGAAATGGTCAGATCAGTATTGAAGACCTTTTGGATCCTCTTCGTGGAACTTCTGATTATAGCAAGCTTAGAAAAAGGATTGAGCATGTTGAGAAGAAAGGAGAAACAGTTCAAGCTCCACTATCTAGGCCAGAACGGGAGAGGGTGGAGAGAGGGGCAGCATATGACCATACAAAGAAGGATATTACTAAATGGGAGCCACTTGTGAAGAGAAACAGAGAAGCTCCCACTCTTTTTTTTGATCAAGGTAATGATATGGGGCTTCCAAGCGTGGGAGCTATAGCTTCTGAATTCAAACCACGAACTGATTTTGAGAAGGCAATTGCATCAATATCACAAAACAAAGAGGTTGAGGAAGCTTTCAAGAGTGACGGTGCCAAACTTCTTGAACTAAACAAGGTAGGAGCTGTTCACTAATAAGAGCTTCTTGTTTCTTTTTTAAAGTTATGCACTCGCAAGTTGAAACAAAATGCAGTAGAGGTATTATAAAAGAGAAGCAGGTTAAGCTATTAAATTATAATCTTTCTTACTATACATATTACAGAACCGCATTTTTGTCTGAAGGAGAAGACAGCAAAGTCACTGATTGCTATTGTCTTCCATTGCCGATAAAATTGGTAGAAGATGGCCAGATAGGCAATTAGTTAAAAGTTACTAGTGAAAAGGCCTTCTTCGTTTATGTTTTCCTTTTCTGGTTGTTGGGCTGTATATATATCTGCAAATTTTTGGTGAAAAGAGGGAATGATTAAGTTTCTGGCAAAGGTGACCAGAGTCAATACATGAAATTTGCATTAGTAATTTTTGACATGAGCCAGATTTGCCTTTAGAAGCGGGGGTATTTTTTTCTGTAGGAAACAATAAAACAGTTGTTTAGAAAGCTCGATTAGAGAAAAGAGCTCTGGTCACGCTTACGTTGATTCTTTTTTATCCATTTTGCTGATAGGCCTAGTTATCCACGTCCAAATCCTTATTTTCGTTGAGATCTGACTTGTGGGGCTCGGCATTATTTGACAAATTAGATCCATCTAGACATTACTTATATCATCATGAGTGGGCAAATCTTCTTTTTGGCTTTTCAATTTTGAATCTGAAGGTTGCATTGTGCCTTGTGGGAGTCATATCTATGACTTGTGAGCAAGTAGACGCCTAGGGTCAATGGAAGTTCCAATTTATGATTCAAGCCCCTTCACCATTTCTTTTCAAGTATGCTTATCATTATCGAGTTTTATATTGAGCAGTATTGAGTATTACAAATATATTAATTACAGATGAAGTTGTGTATAACCTAATGATTAAAGATATATGTATACTAAATTATATATATTTTCTATTTAGCCTCTTTATATATAGTACTACCTCAGTTTCACAATACATGCGAAATTAATGTAGTCCGCACCGCTGGATTATCAATTGCCCATTGAAGGTCGACAATGGCAAATCTATTCTCTAAGTAAACTTCACTTTTCTTTTTTTTTCGGTCAATTTAATCATACATAATTAATGTAACATCCTTGGATTACACCCTTACACACCCTAATATTTTATCCTGTGGACATACGAAGGAAAAGGTGACCAAAAGATTTCCTTTTTAATTTGTGTGCCAAATCCCAGAGTGAATTAAATTAGGGACGGTGGGAGTACACACATGTGGCAGATTGCAACTGTTGCTAAGTTGCTATGGCTAATGGTACAACCTACTGGGTGAAAAGTATAAGCAATGGGTTAGCGTTAACTGATAGTATCGAAATACAGGCCGCAGGGTGATCTTTCTCTTAGAAAAACAAATTTGTCATTCATTGTTGAGAAACTAGAGATAACATGCAAAATCAGAGAACAAAGAGACAGCGTAGCTTAAAAAAACATAAATTAGAATGCTGAAGAAAAAATTGTTACCCAAATTATGGTTGTTTGTGGGGAAAGCTGGCAGATCTATTGGGGAGCCTATATGAAGTCTAAGAGTGGGAGAAGTGAAAGGAGGGGGAGGAAGAGAATGAGAATGAGATTGTGTGAGGAGAAGGGAATAGTTATGATATGGACTATGTAGTGAGTATAGGAGAGAGAAGGCTAAAGAGCTGGGTGGCTGAATAATATGGTGGATCATATATAATAGGGTTCTAGATTTGCATTAATTATTCTTAAGATACTCATCAAAATTCAAACATAAAAGAATGTCAGCGAGTAATATTTATGGTGTATTACGGTGTATATTAATAACAACCCTGCATTTCATTACCTGCGGCATGTATATTGTTATTACCCGTACTTGCTCCATTACTCTCTTGACTTAGCCTCATATCTATCCATCAAGACTTGATGTAAAATTGTATCCTGTTCCACCTGGCATCTGCAAAGAATGTACAGGATTTCAGGAAAGTTAAGATCTATTTCACCACTTAACGAGTAAGGAGTGGGATTTTTAGCAATCCTTTGGATTTCCACATTTTTCTTTCTTAAGTTTATTTCTTTGAATTATTTGGTTTCTCTCTTTTCTTCAAACAAAAATTGAGAAAGTAACTTTCTTTCAAAAGAAGTTTGGAAAACTATATTTGTGCTAGACTAGCTATCATAAATCTAATAAAACATTTTCTGAAAAAAAATTCCAGCTAATATTGTAAAACTGGTGTTTGTGCATGTCCGTAAATTTTCACCTTTCCTCTTGGTCTTGCCCCTCCCTTTGTGTGAAACATAAGGTTGCATGTCATAGGATGACCAATTATGCATGTAAAGGGCAAAGAAAAGAGAAATTGGAACCAACTACGCCCCTGTTCTTTATGTAGTCCTAGTTGTTGATGAACCCGGGCTAGGCCCAATAGTAAGAAAGTCTTTATTAGCATGATACTCCTAACATGTTAGGAACATATTGCAGATGGAAACTAAGGGTAGGGCCTGTTGTCATGAACTTATCTTTGCTAAACTTAACTAATCCTTGCCAAACTCAACACATCCTTGCCGAGCTCAACTTATATTATTTTGCCAAACTTGAACTCAACTTATCTTTGTTGAACTCGGCTTGTCTTGTCTGAACTCAACTTATTCTTGCTGAAGTGAACTTAATTTATTCTTGCTTAACTTAACTTATTATTGCTCAATTGTAACTGGTTTTTGCTGAACTTAATTGATTTTGGTTGAACTTTAACTTATTTTATTAAGTTGAGAACAAACCCGAACACAAGAGATTTTCAACTAGATTGTGTATATTGCAAGTTGAAGATGCCCATCAAGAAGTATGTCGTCTTTATTCTAAGTGGATGTCTTTTATAGTTCTTGCAACTTTTGTCATAAAGTGTTGTGCATTGTCGATAATTAAGATTTGAAAATAAAGTGAGGAAAAATGCACAATGAATGTTTGTTTCAGACAGTTACATATCCTGTGGCTCATTAACTTTTATGGTCAAGATTTGCTGTCCATCTACATATATTTTGTGATTGTAGTGGTAGTGGATTGCTGGCTCCCTTTTGAAAATGATGATGATTTAACAATTAACATTGCTATGTTACGATGCTTCGAGACAAAGTAGCAACTAGGACTTTTCTTTAAGGTGAAGTACGCTAGGTGTGCGATCCTTTTATCAAACATGGAGTTTGTGCATGTCTTGAAAGGAGTATGGGCCTTTTGGGCAGCAAATTTTCAATATATTATAAGTTGGTCTGTGTTGTTGCTCTTGCATCACTGAGAACTTGATTGAGAAACTAATTTGCTCCTTGTGTGATGTGGATTACAGATTTCCGTGGAAGAGGTGAAGGACCGCCAGGATAGACTTGCTAAAATGCGAAGTCTTCTTTTCCGTCATGAAATGAAAGCAAAGCACATTAAAAAGATCAAGTCTAAGACTTATCATCGGTTAAAAAAGAAAGAAAAATTGAAGGCAGCTCCTTTAGATTTGCAAACTGATCCTGAAGCTGCTAGAGAGCTCGCTGAGAAACAAGAAAGAAAACGAGCAGAGGTATGAACAGTGATGTGCTACTGTTGCATTTTAAGTTGTATTTTTCTTTTATGCAATTTTTTTCCCAATAACTGATCTCTGTGATTTGGCTTGAATGATTAGGCACGCATGACATTGAGGCACAAAAACCAGGGCAAGTGGGCTAAACGTGTTCTTGAACGTGGTTTAAGTAAACAAGATGAAGGTACTCAAGCTGCTATAGCTGAACAGTTGCATCTTCATAATCTTCTGACCAGAAAAATGAATACCATGAAGGATAGCAGCAGCAGTGATGATAGTAGTTGTGAAGATGATGAGGATTTTGACAGTTCGGATGAGGAGGGTGCATCAAAGTTATTAGCTAAGGCAAAGGAAAAAACAATTAAAATTATGGAACAAGAAGTTGAAGTGCCCAATTCAGGGGTGCTTTCGTTGCCTTTCATGGTATGTGTTCCGACTTAATCCTGGTGTTTGCCTAATTATATGTTAGTTGGTTATCAATGTACTCCGGCACTATCTTGCTCCAAATGGAATCTTGAGAAGTCTAAGAAGGATTAGAGAAGTGCATGGCATGGAAAAGAAGATAAAACATGGCTTCTACTTTCTCTTGCACTCGTATCTTCTTGTCCTGTTGATTGACGGTTTTGGCTGTGATTAAATGTTTCTTCCTGCTGTTTTGTTCTGTGTCATTGTTTCTCTTTTTGTGTTTTTTTTTAAATGTCTGTTCTTTGTGTCATTGCCTCTTGCCGGCTGAGTGGGTATTTCTAATGATATCATTCCTCCTGTTTGTTCTTTATATAATTGCTATCATTACCACGAAATGGTTGTCTTTGTCACTTTGAAACTCTCTTGAAGTATAATATCAGTAGCAAATTGGCAGAAATTTATTATTTGAGACCTGTTGGATATGTACAGAACACCTGCTTGATTAATAAGAGTTATGAGGGTAGTTGCTTTGCTTCTTTAGCTACTTCGTCTAGTCTATTTCTTTGATTCTTTCTGTTTTAATAATTCCATATGCCTCACACTTTCACTCGATTTGACTTGATAATAGGTACGAGGATTGGAGAAACGAAGGGAGACTGCTATTGAAGAAGCCAAACATGCTCTTGAGGAGTACGAATTATCATTAAATCAGACTGCAGCGAAGGGTCTGAAAGATAGGACTCCAAGTGGTAGACGAGTATTTGGCACAACCACCTCTAAGGTTGAGGAGGCTAATATTAAGCATAGACCAGATATTCATAATTTTGGCAGTGATGATGACGATATCGTTGAAGAGAAGAATGATACTCATATGGAATCTTGGCAAGGAAACAAGGAAAAGGATATTGATATTGATTTGGATGTACTTCGTGAAGGTTTGGATATTGGCGATAATTCAGCAATAGAGGTATTTGGATTCTTCTCTTTCCGTTTTACATTTTCTGGAGGGTATCGTCATTATTTCTCAGCTTGATAAATACTGTTGTGTTTGCAGAGTGTTATTGATGTAGCTGCAAATCCTGGGCCAAGGACGAGTCATAATGTTTCTGTTTTCACATCTGGTTCCTGGAAAAAGGTTAGAGTTATCCAGTGTGTAGGTTATTCTTGCTTGTTTGGTGGAGACAGTTGCACTGCCACGTGCAGGTCTCCTTTTTCAGCTAAGGCTGTATGGACTTCACTTGCTGCTTACAACACCTCTCCTTTTACCCTGCCCAAATGCATTATATCATCTAGTTTTCTACTCCTCCTTGCCCCAATCTATGTGATAACTTTGTTCCTAATTCAAATTATTTTTTGTTATCTGTTCTTCTTGTAAGAAAGGAGGCGTGGAACAAGTAAATGTTTTATGTTTCCTCCTTTACTCCTCTCTCCTGTCTCTTTGTTTCATCTTATAAGCCTCCTTTGCCCAAGGCTTTAGAAAAAAGAAAATAATTCTAATATATTGCTGAATCCAAGTTGTATGATGGTTTTGGGGGAGAAAAAAGGAATGGGGTGGGCTGGGAGATTATTGAGCTCATAGTGACATCAAAACCCCCTCTTAGTTGTTATACACATGGGAATAGGCTGCTGAAATGTTGAAATCTATTTTATATTAACTCTGATGGTCATGCATGCAGATGAAGAAGTGTTCAACTTATGGTGCCAATGTCAATAGTATGCCAGAGGTTGCAAAACCTTCTGTAAGCAGTGATCATGGAGAGGTATATGACCATTAAATGATTAGCTTGATCGAGTCTTTCATGTTGATTTGACTATCTTGTTGACTTGTCATTGCTGTAACTGCATTTGTTTCTGAAATATTAGGAAGTGGAGGACAGCGATACAGATAGTGGTGGTCGTATGATAGATGGGATGTTGTCTGCAGGGACGAGGCAAGCATATGAACTGCCTAGTAATGAGGAGCTAATAAAACGTGCATTTGCGGGGGATGATGTGGAGGAAGAATTTGAAAAGGTTAAAGAGGATGTTTTGAATGAGGAGAATCCTGAGCCGGAGAAGCCCGTTCTTCTTCCTGGATGGGGCCAATGGACTGATATCCAGAAAAAGAGAGGTTTGCCTTCTTGGATGCTAAAAGAGCATGCAAATGCCAAGCAAAAAAGAAAAATAGCTTTGAACAAAAGGAAGGATGCTCGTCTCAAACATGTAATCATCTCTGAGAAGATAGATAAGAAGGTGAGTGCTGTACTATTGTCAATCTTTTACAATTTTCATCAGCTTTTTTCCAGTGTTCAAGGTTATGTGGTGAGTAAATAATTGACAAATTGTCAAATGGTTATATGACAAGGTCTTGTACTTGATGAGATCAGGTACTCTTGAAATGGAAATGCTGTCTAATGTCTATGATTTGTCGATTCATCCAACTTTTCTTATTGCATCATCAATTGAAATGTCAATGCACTATAATTTGTCACTCATTAGTTTAATGGTTGTGTTCGGTTAGCAACAATGGAGGTGAAAGAATGGAAGGTATGTGGTAACATTTTTTTTTCAAATCTTTCCAACATTAAGGAGATAGGAAGATAATTCAAAAGGCAATGAGTATGAGTTTAGGTGGTGATAGAAGGGATGATTAGTGATAATGCAAGGAGGATGGAAAGTGGAATTATTACCCTCGCTTGGGGCCGATACATAACTTTACGGGATGATTGATAACTATTACCCCAAAATGAGGGTAATAATTTTCCCCATCCGTCCCTCATTCTCAAATGATCACAAATGTCATATACTACCACCATCTTTTATGTTCACTCTCTTCATTATTCTCTTCTATGACCCTCTTAATACATTCCCCTATGTCCCTAATTCAAGCACGCCCTTAGGAAAATGGATCCTCACTCTCCCTTCCCTCTCAATTTTCTTCATCCAAACACACGTTTAAAACCAGTGCTATATTACTTGTCTATCTTAGATTGACATGGCCTTTTAATCACGGGTAAATGAGGCATGATGAGAGAAATACGAAAAATAGCTACTGTGTATGAGCCACATGTTGATTTGGCAAGCTCAGTTCACTTTATGGTCCAATTGTCTTTAGATCCATTTTTATTACCTAATTTATGCCCGAGTTTTTCTTGTTACCTAATTGTGGCTAACCTTCATTTTTTACCAATCTAATTATCAGAATAATTGAGATAGTAAGAGTTCTTTATCTATATGCAAAACTTGTTGAGTCCTCTATATTAAATTGGAGGGGTGATATCATGTGTGATTTCCCTCTCTTCTTTTGCAAATAGTACCACTGCATACGTCTGGATCTGTAGTGACAGGATTAAAAAAAAAAAATCTTTGTTCTTTATTAAATATCCATTTTCTGACCTTTATGGTGAATTAGCCTAAATGTTTTGAATGATGTGTCCGTGTTGATGTTATTTTTATACTGTGTGAATGTTAATTTGTCACATCTCTATGTTTTTTTTAAAGCTGTGTGTTTATAGTGTGCCCTGTGTTATTTTCAAGCATTCCGTATCTTTCAAGTTTCATGTCATTGTTGAAGGAAGAGGTGCCTTTTTATGGTGTCTTGTGTCATTTGTCAAGCCTTTGGTGTCAATTTTCTAGTTTGGGCCCTGATATGAATAGAATTCAAGTTTTTAAACTGATGCCATTATTCACGGGATGAATCACGAATTGTAATTCTGTATGTTTTCTCAATGTAATTCTGTATGTTTTTAAACTGATGCCATTATTCCTCACCGTATGTAGAATGAAGAAGATGCAAGTATCTATGACAATGCCATTAATGACATGGGAATGATCATAGATGGATTGTATTAGTGGTTGAAGTATCCTTTAATCTTTATTGTATTAATAAAATGGTTTTAATATTTGGAAAGACATTGTCATGAGTTTTGTTTGCTTGTTATTGTTTCCTTATTTTTTGGGCGGGGATATTGTATGTTCCTTGTATTTTGCTTATAATGCCATCTGTGTAAATGAACCTTGTCTAATGCGTCTTATGTTTCTGGATCTGGCAGGGTGAGAAACTGTATGCAAAGACACTGCCGTTTCCTTTTGCATCAAAAGATGCTTTTGAACGGAGCATTCGAATGCCAATTGGTCCTGAATTTAACCCTGTATCAGTTGCTGGGGATCTTACCAGGCCTGAAGTGAGTTCATCTCTTACCCCACCCTATGTCATAATCATGTTAAAAAATCAATACTTTAATAATCCCAATTTTTGGCGTTCTTCCCAAAATAGTCCGAACTATTGCTTAATTCAGAATAACCCAAACTAGATTATCCTCTCCTTCCTAAGACAGTCTCACTTTATTCTTAAATTGTTCAACTGTTTAAAGTGTTCATGTGTTATAATCTGATTGGGCTTCAATGTTGTTCTTATTAATTTATTGTACTTTACCAGCAATCCTCCTTCCCCCACCTAGCTCCGATCTACCCCCTTGTCAAGTGCCAAGCCTCTAGCTTCCTAATGCCTTCTGTAGTCCATACCCAGCCATTGTTTCACTCGCTCAAAGCAAGAAGCTCCTGCTTTTAAAGATCAAGTATCACATAACAAACAACAAAGTACACAAAAGAACAAATCCACATTAGAATACTCAACTAGTCATTATATATGATTTGCAAAAGTAGGCTGCATATAATATATGAATTCCTCAAAATTATAAACAGAATGAGGATAATATTCATGAATTTTAAATTCACCTCATACGATATGTTAATTTCCAAAAACATGTCCCTATGATGATCAATGAAGCTCTCAGCATCCTAGTCAACTTCATAGATCAATTCAACTCTCTACAAAGTACAAACAATGAGGCAGAACTTTGAAATTCTGGAGACATTATTGGAGCGTAGTTCAATAAATACCAATTAGCCGAATACTTTGCCTCTGCTGCTTGGTTTTTTTTGTACTACTACGATTTTTTAAATTAACCCTAAAAAAGGAATCACACATGACATGCTAGAGGAAAGGGGAAAGGCTAGATGAGGAGGTGGCTTGGTGAATAGCGATAGGTAGAGTATATAGCTATGTTAGTCTCGTGGGTGATGGTTTGCTTGGTGATCCGACGACTATGTTTGGTTGGCTGTGAAGCAAAAGTTGTAGTGTCAACTGCAGGTGTGTGAGACTGCCAAGAGGAAAGCAGAGTAATGTGAGAAAAGAGCCGTCAGCTCTAATTTTTTAAAACAAATGAACCGATACTACTAGTTCCATGTGTGGTTGGACTGTTTTGAGAAGATTAGGTTAATAGTTTGGATTACTCTATGTTTAATAGTTGGGATCATTTAGAAAAAAATCACCTATAGTTGGGATTATTACTATTGATTTTTCATAATCAACTTAAATCATCTAGTACGTATTGAAGTAATGAAAAGAATAAATTGGCTTAGATATCATCAACTTCTGATTACATTGAATTGTAATTCAAAGTTCGGGGATACCTTATCAAAATAATCCAAATTGTTAATATGTTTTGTGAGCCATAGATTCAAATTAAAAAAGCGACTATTTTAACAAGGGCCAACCAAACTTTGGATTATTCTTGAGTAATGTGTGGTCGAGAATCTTTTAAGAAGATGGATGAGAGTTGGTTTTTTTATACTTTTTATTCATGTCATATTTTCCAAAGAAATATTAGTGACATTGAGAATGTTTAATCAGGTTGTGAAGAAGTCTGGCATGATCATTGATCCAATCAAATTTGAAGAAGTAGATCCACATGATAAAGAAGAGCAGAAAGCGCAAGGTGGACGAAAACGAAGAACAAAGAGTAAAAGTTCTGGCAAAAAATCAAAGCATGGTAACCCTACCGTAAGATGATAGAGTGCAGAAAGACAGTACTGTATCTAACTTAAGATCCCAATTTTGTAGTGGTTAGGCATTTGTGCAAGAGTTTTGTTGTAACAAGGGTAATTTTTTTCAGTGGAGAATGCCATATTCACCACAATATTTATTCTGGAGTTTTTTATTATTAAATACTCAACTATGATTTGTGTTATACACAGCTTAAATATGTTTATCTCAATAATATATATTCGCTTTAAAAATGAACTAATTATTTTCATCTTTTTATTCAAACAATTGTAAAAATGAATTAAATAATATAATACTTGATCGAAATCAGAAATAATGAAATATTGTATATGTTTAGAAAGATGAAGTAATTTGATGAAAATATGCAAAGGCATCAAATAGGATTTAGTGTTGATCAGAAGCAATGCTAATATATCTAGTAGCTCTAAGGGATGATAGTAAATGCCACAAGTTTTATTACCAATGATATCATCCTCCTCTATTCTTCTAAAAAATGTGTATGGATTAAGATTTAGGTTTTAAAATATAAGGTTCTATGGTTTTAGACTTTTAAGGTTTAGAGATACAGGGTTCTGTGTTCTGGGTTTATATTTTGAGGTTTGAGATTATATCATTTAATTTTGCCTGTTTTTAGATTTCCTCGGCTATGACGACCTTTTTCATCAAAGTCCCTCCAAAGGGGATATCCATAATTTGATGCTAGAATATGATTTTGGACCAAATATTTCTTAGGAAGCGTTTGTTTTTCACCACTATAAGACCATGTATTAAGATTTCAAAAAAATAGAGTTTCATATTCCCCACGCACATGAGTGCCCTAAAATGACTTCTATGTATGTAGGAAAACTGCAAGTGTCATATGAAATATAGCCAAGAAGCAAAATGATGAGCGGGGCAAGTAAATGTAAGGAAAAACATAGTAGGTAAAGTTGGAAGAAAGCAATTCTACTTAACAGAGGAGATGTTAACATCAATTCCATTGAAACATAGAAGCAATCTAAGGGACTTGGCAAATAAGCTAGAAGTATCTACAACTACTGTTTGTAGGCTAGTAAAAAGGGGCATTAAAATGCCTCTTACCAATTCAATGCGTCCATTTTTAACCCCACAAAATCAAATAGCAAGGTTAATCTGGATACTCTGTTTCCTTGAGCATCCACTAACATCGGGAGGGCCGCCTAAGTTTAAGGACATGTTCAATTTCATCTATATCGATGAAAAGTGGTTTTACATGCATCAAAAGACTCAGAAATTATATCTACATCCAAATGAGCAATTTTTGTAGGTGTTGTGCACAGGGCTTCATATAACATGTTAGGTCAAATGACACGGGATGGGAAGGTTGGTATGTTTCCTTTTGTGGAAGAACATCCTGCTCAAAGATCATCAAACAATAGGCCAGCATGAACTCTTGAAACTAAAGTGGTTACATATCATATTGAACGACTTCCCAAAAAATTAGAAACAGACCCTCAAATGAGATAAAATATTCTCCTATATCAGATTTTAGACAACTTGTCCCATATCATAGTATTTTTGTAATTTTACTAGCAACTTGATACAATACAATATAATATAACATTCACTTGATATGATAATATGCAATTAAGATATGATATAGTGCTAATTGTCAATTGATATGATTAGACGATGCCAACTACTAAGATATAATATATTAGTCATTTAATACATCAACTAGATTCCAACTGACAATCCCCAAATAAGAATATATACAAAAAATTAATTTTCTATAATTTATAATTTTTTAATATTAATTTTTATCATAAAAATTACAGAAATGTCATACTATTAGGCAATTTGCTCTATATCAAGAGTTTGTCTTGTAGGAGACCGCCTACTTTTAAATTAAAACTAGTTATTAGGCTCGGGCTATGTCCCGGGTAATAAAACATTTCATTTATTAATATAATACTTTATGATGATAACACTAAATACAACTAGCCTAGTGGTTAAAACTTTAGTATATGTACTTGAGGTCTTGGGATCAAACCCTATATTATGCAATTTCTTAATTTTTTTATTGTACATGATTACATGAACTAAAACTCCATAAGGATATTTGTATAGATTAGGCAATGATAGTTCAATATTAAAAAGAGATTAACCCAATATTAAAAAGAGAATTAGTCCAATAGTGACTAGGTTAATTTCATTCAGTGACTAGTTTAATCCATTTAATTACTAGGTTTACTTTTATATTAGACCGTCTCTTCTAATAATTTTTGTTATCTTTATTATATAAGGGAAGGGGGGAGCAATGGTGTCCTCTTTTGAAATGCCAATTTTTGCCCCCTTCTCTTTCTAAATTACAAAATAGTGTTTGTATTTTTGACTTTGTTAAATTTAAGAGCTGGATATATTTGGCAAACTGTATTCCTCATTTTTTTCCCTCAAAAAGAAGTTACGATATCCAGTTCCCACAACCACAATCAAGAAAAAAAAATATTTCGTGCCATATATCATACAGGTTGCGCGGATTCGATTATGGGCTTATAACTACACAATACTACGATCTAATAAATTTTTTATAACTCAGAAGAGAAGCTCCTCACAAAAGAGGGAAAAAACTAAAATAAATTTAAAACGCTAATAACTTAATAGATCATGATTAGATTAACAATATTCGCGCATTTCCAGAATATTATTATGTTCGCAATGACATTTTCTGAAATCTACAATGATATATAATTTTTTTTTTCTAAAATGTTCAAGTTTTGACTTTTATGCCGAAGAAAATCGAGTTTCTGTTTCAAAAAAAAATTCAAGCACGCATCGCGTGCAAAAAATTCTAGTATCAAATATGGGAATATCAGTGCTCCTAAGACCTCAAATGAGCGCAAATAAGTACATGCACCCGAGCATGGTGCACCTTTTTCTAAATTACGTCGTTTTATCATTTTTAGAGTCTATAATTTTAAAAAATTATTGTTATTTGTTTCCTTAAATTTTGCAAGTAAAGATTCCTTTTTCAAATTTAAATTTAAAAGGTATATGTTCTTTTACCTTAAGTGTAGATGTTCATTTATTATATGTTCTTTTCATTATAACGTTTGTTCTTTTATAAATATAGATTTACACGTTCTTTAATTTTAAGCCGTGTATTGTAACACCCCGAAATTTCGCTCCTAACTTTTTTCGCGTTATTTTTCCTTAACTGTTATTTTGCCGTTAAAATTAGAATTTTTTATCATTCAAATTTTTATAACGTATAAATATGTATTATTTTGTCAACTTCATAATATATTATATTTTTATATAAATTATTTGATTAGAAATTATATATTTTATAGTGGCTAAACTACGTGCTTCATCTCCGTTTGTTATTTTAGCATCTAGCTTTGTGGACTATTTATGTCTCGAGCAAGGTTCGACTTTTTACGTACCCAAATATGCTGGTGAAAAGTGCTAAGTAATGAAGAGTTATTTTTTTAAGAATAGTTGAAGAGCTTATAACCGTCTTGTAACCCCCACTTTAATTCCCTTATTTTGATTTTTGTAACCCCCTTCTCATCATCTCTACTTCTTTTCTATTTTGTCTTATCAAAGGACGGAGTGTTACAGTGTATTCTTTTTTAAACTAGAAAAGTTATTGAAAAAAGTTCGTGTTCTTTTATATTAATTGTATGCTCTTTTTGGGTGCACAGAGCATTGTGCACCCTAGTCCATAATCCACGCTTTGTCAAATGAGGGGAAAAAGTAGGGATGGCAATGGGTCCTGGACCCGACCCAGACCCGCTAGGACCCGACACATTTATAAGGGTCTGGGTTCAAAAAATTTAGACCAAATGGGTCCGGGTCGGGTCTGGGTCCCGGAGAGCATGGGCCGGGTTTGGGTCTGGGTCCACATATGCTAGACCCACACCCGCCCCGTGGACCCATTTACATATTATAATTTTTTTTACCTAAACTCTAAAATTTTGTGAGTTGTGATTTTGTGAACTCGTTAGTGTTGTAACTCCACTAAGACATGTAACTTTGTAAGCTGTAACATTTTAATATTTTACGAATTAATTCTTAATTTTTTTTTTGGAGAATGCTTTAACCATGGATACAAGAACCTATATCTATTAGGGCGAAATTTTTTGATTACATATATTCAAAAATGTGATGAAAACTTAAAATTAAGAAGGACCCATTTAGGACCCAGTAAGGACCCATGAACCCGCTAGACCCAACGGATCTGGGTCTGGGTCTGAAAAATCTAAACCCAACGGATCTGAGACGGGTCTGAGTTTGTGAAAAATAAACGGGTCTGGGTCTGGGTCCAGGTGGACCCAACCCAGACCCGTCCCATTGCCATCCCTAGGAAAAAGGATATATAGGAAGAGAGGACGAAAGAGGAAGTACTAAAGTTTCATCTAAACTGTAATCGCCACAAATAAGTAGGCCCGCAAAGTAACGCCTACATGCTGAATCCATGACCATATTTTATTCAGATTTTTTTGTACCAGAATCCAAACTTACCTCCAAATTTCAACAATGCCTTCATTTACGTAATCAAAATGAATTTAAACCCACAAATACAAGAAAACAAAACAATATTGTGTGGTGTGGGTCCAATCCAAAATCTCTCCATGAAACTACATAAGAGATAAAAGAAAAACAGAGCTTGCATTTGCAATATTACTACTTTTCAGAGTTTCTGGAAAGAAGTTAGAAGCAAAAAGTGAAATTTGTGGTGGAATTAAGAAGATAATGGCTTTACAGCTGAATGGTGCTTGGTGTTTGTATGGAACAAGTGCTAGTAAGAGAATCAAGGAAAGCAGAAATGTAATAAGGGCAGTTTCGTCTTTAGAAAATAATGCAGCAACTAGTTCAGTGAAGTCCATTAATGAAGGAAAGGTGAAGTTGGGAGGGTCTGATTTGGAGGTGACTAAGTTGGGTATTGGTGCTTGGTCTTGGGGTGATACCAGTTACTGGAACAACTTTGAATGGGATGGTAAAATTCCTCAATTTATCTTTTTTTTCCTATCATGATCCTTGTTCCAGAGTTGCTAAATACCGCACTAAATTTTTTTACTAACGTCATAAATACGCATTTTTATATTGTATAGTAACGTCCTAAAAACGTAATTTATTCATCGAGTGAGAGAGGGATGATAAGGAAACCTCACCTCCAAAGAACCACATAGTGGAGTTTGATTCTATGAAATACGTAATTTAATTAGGAAACACATATCTTGTTTTTAATTAATCTACCGACTTGCTGTTCACTATGATCATAGAAAAAAAGTTAAAAGTATGGGAGATAGAGAGCAAGGATATGAGAGAAGAAAAAGTAGTCACCAAGGGTCAGACTCGATCCTAGGACTTTTAGGATCGGAGATGATGCTAATATCACTAGGTTAATAACGGCTGCTCCAAAAGTATATCACTGGGGGATTTGGGGTTTCAAATTTCAATGTTTCATCACCCACATCAAAGAATGGTATTACAAACACTGTATAGCTTAAAAAGAAAGTCAGAAAACAGAAAGTGTAATTAACTCATAGGATGGAGTTGTTTACATTCTTAACTCTCTAAACTCTATTTATTTCAAAATCAGAACTTTTCAATTATAGCTTAGTGAAATGATGAAGTTCATTAGGGAGAGGTATAGGGATGCAAAGTCTTGGATCAGAAACTAGTCTACATCAATGGTCTTACTTCCTTAGTGCTCCTATGGGATATGGTTATGGGTTATTGAAAAATAAGAAGAAAAAGAAGGCAGAAAGGAAAAAGGTTCTTGTTTGGGGATATAACTTTGGATTTCTAAAGAACTATATTGGCTTTAGATTTCTTTAATTAGGGGTGATTTCCTTTTCCTAAAAACTTCTGTGTCAATTGCTTTTGTGCCTTTTTAAAATATTTTAGATGAAAAATAAAGGTGGATTACTTTGGATCTGTTTTTCACCATTAGAAGCTTCCAAATTAAGGCCATATTTCTTAGAAGTTTGTAGAGTCTTGAGCAATGTCACTACTTAGGTTTTGAGGCACAGTGTGGGGGGAATTAGGCATCTCCTAGATTATGAAGTACTTCAAGCCTCAAGGCCTTGGGGTGGTACCTGGTGGGTAATCAAAACATCAACCAGTGCACTAACACAACTCCGAGCTTTGACGGAGTCTTTGGAGTTGGTTATTGTTAGGTACAAGTGTGAATATATGTTATCGTCCCATGTTGAAAGAGGAAGTCAAGAGCCTTCAGCTTATAATCCAAGTGGACTGTTTTTCCTTCCACCAATGGTTTCAGGATGAAACCCCTCTATGGTCTTTGTTTTCGGTCTTCTTGCTTCTCATTTACTCCTAAAAGCCCAAGACAATTTGAGATTAGGTTCGACTATGTTGATAATTCAAGCTCTTGGTATAGACTTTAAACTGCGTTGATATTAGATGTAATACCTATGTTGGTAATTCCTTATCATATGGTATACTTACTATAGTTTTAACTCCCATTTTGTTGTTTGTCATAGATGTTCTCCATCTTAATATCCCCAAAACATTTGGAAAATGATACCGAAATTACTGTATCTTTATGTATCTCTAGTTGGGCAATTTTGGGGCAAATATCTTTTGACATTATTATGATATGGCAGACAGGAAGTTGAAAGCAGCCAAGGCAGCATTTGACACTAGTCTTGATAATGGAATAAATTTCATTGACACTGCTGAGGTCTATGGCTCCAAGGTGACATATTTGATCCTATTCAAGTATTCAACTACTTCCATTCTACTCACTAACAGCATAAATTTTCTTGTTCTTCAATCATTGTGATTTTCTTATATACATACAGTTTTCTCTGGGTGCAATCAATTCTGAAACTCTTCTTGGAAGGTAATGCTGGAGATTTTACACTTTCATCCCTACAATGAGTCGATGCTACATAAGCCCTTTGTTGGCAAATAGCTAACCGGCACTACAAACTTATTGCTTCTAGCTAGTCTGTCTTCAGACAATTTTTTTTGAGAAATATATTATGCTCCTACTTAAGTACTTATATTTGTTGATTTTTCGCAATACATCCCGCTTGATAGGTTTATTAAGGAACGGAAAGAGAAGGATCCAGAGGTAGAGGTTGCAGTTGCGACCAAGTATGCAGCATTACCATGGAGATTAGGACGTGAAAGTGTAGTCAAAGCCCTGAAGGATTCTCTCTGTCGCCTAGGTCTTTCTTCTGTGGACCTGTATCAACTACACTGGTAAGCATGATCCTAAAAAAATTAGTGGCCAACATCTATATTATTTTCCTTGTGAAGGAAGTGAAGTTAATTACTGTATTGCACTAATTCCAGGCCTGGAATATGGGGAAATGAAGGTTGCTCATCGAAAATATCATCATCTAGTTCAATTCATTCATGAGCTGATATTAAGTCTCCTCAGTCTCAAGTTTAACAATCTTACTTCATTGTGAGAATGATTTTCCAGGGTATATTGATGGTCTTGGTGATGCTGTTGAGAAGGGACTCGTAAAGGCTGTTGGAGTTTCCAATTATAGTGGTATGTCTATAAATAATTTATCAGCTAATATATTTCATTTGCCTTGAGTTTATCACTTCAGACTATCAATTCTGGGGTAAACCAACAACTAGATTATGATTGTTGAATTTAACTCTCTCTTTAATCTTTTTTCCAATACATATTTTGTTCTGACAACCGGAAAACCTGGATTTTGTTATATGTTCTGTCATGATGCCTGGGCTAACAAATTACCCAATTTGTTTGGTTTTTTCCTATTTCAGAGAAGCGGCTACGTGATGCTTACAAACGGCTGAAAGAAAGAGGTATTCCCCTGGCTTCAAACCAAGTAAACTACAGCCTTATATATAGACTCCCGGAGGAAAATGGTGTCAAGGCTACCTGTGACGAGCTTGGAATCACTTTGATTGCTTATTCACCAATTGCTCAAGGTTTGTGCTTTGACTCGTGTCATTTTCCCAATTTCATCTTCAACAACCTGCCTTTGCCTTCTCCCACTCAAGGTTCTATCATTTTTTTAAGGAAATTTTGTTATTAAATACCACACTTTGGGTACTTTTTTGAAATAAATACCTATGTTGTTTGAAATTTTATATCAATACCATTTTCCTGTCATTTCTTTTGAAATCACTACCAACTTAATAGATTTTCGCAAAACCGTTAATTTTGCTTCGTTCATGGCATGTGAAATTACCTTCTTATCTTCCATTAATCTCCACCACCACCATCAAAACACTACGCAACTCACTAGGCTTGCGATTCCCTTCTCTCTCCTAACCACCATTACGAGGTGGTGGTGGTTTCATAGTTGGTTAGTATTGTGGGTGGGTTGATTTTTGTTGGGTGGGGGTGGTGATGGTTTCGTAGTTGGTTAGGGCGGTGGGATGGGATGATTTTTGAGTGGGTGGAGGTGGTGGTGGTTTTTTAGTTGGTTGTTATTTTACGCCGACACCTTCATTTACCTCAAAAAATCGAGTGTTGTGTCGTGTCACACTTCACTTCAATATTTCATTTTAAACTAAAAACTTATCTTTTTTCTACAAAATAGCGGAGTCGAACACATGGGTACCCATGTCAGAGTAGATACTCAATCTGTGTCTGAGCAACATAGGTTGGTTGTGGTTGTGGGTGGGTCGATTTTTGGGTGGGTATAGGTGGTGGTGGCGGTTATGATGGCAAGCATGATTGTTGCATGTGGTAGGGCGGAGGTGGGGGAAGGGTAAAATCGTAATTTCATATGCTACTGACGGAGCAAAACGAACATATTTTGCAAGATTCCATTAAGTGGTAGTGATTTCAAAAAAATTAAGTCATTCTTGGTATTTATATAAAATTTCAGACAACCTAGATATTTATTTTAAAAAAGTGCCTAAATTGTGGTATATATTAACAAAATTTCCTTTTTTTAATTGTTGTCATCTGATTGCAATAGCACAATAAATCCTTTACGATCGTTGTAAATTCTATATGGTAAACAAACCTTTACCAAGTACTCCCTCTTTTTTTTTTTAACATTCTCACTTTCCTGGGTGCGTTTTGCGACACACGTCTTTGACCTTAAATATTTTTCATTACATATTACTAAATATTATAATAACTGAATATCAATAAAATACTCATTAACACATGAAACAAAAACCCACATGACTATATATATATATTATCAAAAAGAGTTGAGAAGATTCTCTCTTATTATGAATAGTGTCAAGATTTCAAGTGAGAAAGATGAAATAAAACAGAGGGAGTACCAACTAATCAATATTTATTATAGGTAGTTTAATCTTTGTCATGATTTCCCAAAATCCCACCTTTTTATCGGGGTTATAACTTGCAAGAGGGTTGTATTGCATGTGCAGTGGTTGTTCTTGATGCCATTAAGTTTAACCTTCAATATTGCAAAATGATTTTGGGATATAAACATTGTGTTTTGTTTGCGCAGGTTCCTTGTCTGGAAAATACACACCAGAAAATCCACCTTCTGGTCCTCGAGGCCGCTTATACACTTCAGAATACCTGACCCAGGTTTAACTAGTCTCTGTGGAACTGTGAGATTAATATTGGGCTTCAAGATTGCTGCTGAAATGTTGTTTTTGCAATGCAGCTGCAACCTTTGGTGAAGAGAATTAAGGAGATAGGACAGAACTACGATAAGACTCCCACCCAGGTACGTTTTTTTTGATGTGGATTTAAGGATCATCACTCAAGAACGTCAGAAAACAGATCCAAGAATTTCGGAATGGATTTTCATATTAACCTCTAATCTTGAATTTTGGGAGGTTAAAACTAAAACTTTGTTCCCTTCAGAATTTACTTTATACTGTCTCGGTGTTTCATTAGATGTCAGATAATCCTAGAGGAATCTTGCTGTAGTAAACCAGTGCAACTGAAGACATTACCATGTTTTTTGTCCCTAAATAAGGTTCTGACTACATTTCATGCATTCAGGTAGCTCTAAATTGGCTAATAGCACAGGAGAATGTAATTCCTATACCTGGAGCTAAAAATGGAGAACAGGCTGCAGAGTTTATTGGTGCACTCGGTTGGCGACTTAGCGAGGAAGAAATTCAAGAGCTACGTTCTTTAGCAAAAGAAGTGAAGTCTATTATTGGCTTCCCAGTTGAGAAGCTGTAAGAATGTCTGGTGTTTTCATCATCGATTTGGTTTTGCAGCCGATAGAAAGACCTCCCATCATTGACGGCCATCGTCTAAGCCATATGATAATTATACATCAATATACTTCCAATTATTTGTAAATATACTTCAATCATGCATGAAATCATGATATCTTGTAACAGATAAACCAAAGGTGTAGAAGTGGTAAATTACAATATATGAATGTCATTTAGCTTCCTAATATAGTATACAATATCATAATTGATGCAAACAACAATAAGAGGTTATTACACTTTCCTTTGAAATGTTGCCATCAAATTTGGAAACACACCACTGACAGACAAGCTCTACTTCACGTGCTTCGCTCATTGTGTGTGTTTACCAAGTCTGGTTGCAGTCTTGCAGAGATGCAAAAACTTTTTAGAGGTTGCTGCAAGGATATCACTGGTTTGTTTAAGGATATTTTTAATGAAGCTTGTAGAGCTTATGAAAAACAAAGAGCTCTTTTATATGTTGATTAGCATGCTTAGCTTATTGTGGTAATGAACGTACTGCACATGAAAGGGTTGCTAACTGTTACGAAATAATGTATATGATATGTTTCCTTATGTATGGAGTTCTTCTAGGTTTATATGGTTTCCTATTTTGTGTAATATATATACATGATGAAATCAATAGAGAAAGGCAAGCAAATTAAACCCTAAACACTTATTGACATGGTATCAAAGTCGTAATCATTTTTTTCTCTCTCTATTTCCACTCGACCATCATGGCCGGCGACCAAGAAAAGCCGCCGGAAAATTCTCCTTCTAAAACCGACATCACATATCCCTTTTTCCTTGGCACTAGTGATAGGCCCAGGCGATTTTATTACTCCCACAAGGCTTCGTTCGAATAATTATGATGATTGGGTGAGTGATGTTCAACTTGCTCTTGAGGCTCGTCGCAAATACGAATTCGTTGATGGCACGATCTGCTTCCTTGCCCCATACACCAATGTCGACTGGATCACGGTTACTGTTATGATTGTCTCTGGCTTCTCAACACCATTGATGTAGAGGTTAAAGACAACGCTTATCAACTCGTTGTTCAAGAAGAACAAGTTCGCTCGGTTAAATCTCCCACCGAGGACAAGCCTGCTGATGTCCTCGACTTCGCTGTGCGCGGTCCTGTTGGGTTTGCTGGCCGCATCCGCAGCTCTACCGACCGTCCACGTTCACCCACTATCATAAGGTGGGCACGATGTCACTCGCTGCTAGTCCTTACTTGTTTGTGCTCACTGTAAAAAACACGGTCATGAGATGAGTAAGTGTTATGAGCTCATTGGTTATCCTGAAGGTTCGGATCCCAAGGTTAGCTCCTCTAAGCCTTCGGCTGGCCGTGGTCGTGGGCCACTCAACGCTCACGCCACCACCATGGTCGGGGCTGCTTCTTCCTCGACTCCTTCACCGACCTCTTCCACTCTATTTACGCCAGAACAATGGAATTGGCCCTAGCGGGGACTTTTGGTTCTACTAAATTTCGGATGACAGGTTCAGTGGCACGTTTTCTTCCTATTCCTGGATTATTAACAGTGGTGCTATTCATCAAGTTATTGGTGAGGTTTCTTCCATGTTTGATTTGGTTTCTATACCTTCGTGTTCTGTTGGTCTTCCTTATGGGAACCCGGCTGTTGCTACTGATAAAGGCTTGGCGCGGTTGTCAGACACTATTACTCTCCATAATTTACTTCTGGTTCCTTAGTTTAGTTGTAGTTTACTTTCTGTTGCACGACTGACTAATGATTTGCAGTGTTTTGTTCAATTTAACTCTTCTATGGTTGCTATTCAGGACCACATGAGGGATCTGATTGAAACGGGTCGTAGAGAGGATGGACTTTACTACTTCAACGGAGGTGACAATGCGCAGCTGGTTTCGGTGAATGGAATTTCTACGGATTTTGAATTGTGGCATCGTTGTACGGGTCATCCTTCGGAGAAAGTGGTGAAGTTACTTCCCCCTCTATGTGGTCATAAGGGTAATTTGAATAAGGTTTGTGAAATTTATTTTCGTGCTAAACATTCTAGAGACAAATTTTCTTTGAGTGATAATAAAGCAAGTAGGATCTTTGAAACAGTTCCTTGTGATTTGGGGTCCCTACACGTTATTTCTTGACTATTGTTGATGATTTTCTAGAGTTGTTTGGGTTTATTTAATTGAAGACGAGACTGAGGTCTTTCAAATGTTCATGAATTTTGTAGCCATTGTTGATAGGCAATTTTCTCAAACAATTAAAGTTGTTCAAAGTGACAATGGCACTGAATTTAATTGTTTGGTTGATTTCTTTTCTGCTTCAGGCATCCCTTTTCAAACAACTTGTGTTGCTACTCCTCAAAAAAAATGGGCGGGTAGAACGAAAACATCAACTTATTCTTAATGTTGGGCGTGCTTTAAGGTTTCAAGCTAATCTTCCTATTTATTTTTGGGGTGAAAGTATTCTTGCTGTTGCTCACTTGATAAATCGTACCCCTTCCTCTCTCTTAAACAATTAATCCCCTTTTGACATACTATTTGGTTTTCAGCTGCCTATGATGCCATTCATACTTTTGGTTGTCTTTGTTTCGCAAGCAATCATAAGACTAAAGGGGACAAATTTGCAAGTCGTAGTCGGAGGTTGTTTGATCTTGATACGACAGAATTTTTCATTATTTCTCGTGATGTAAAATTTTTTGAGGATTTGTTTCCTTTCTTATCTTCGGAGGATGTTAATACTGATCCTACTACTTTGGTGCCTTGTGACATTAATGTGCATCCTAATTTTGATGATGAATTTGAGCATACTCCTTGCTCCACAAATAATCCCCCAACTCCTCAAAATAATACATCCCAAACACCTACCTCCACCGAATCTCCCTTGCCTAAACCCATAAATAATGACATGCCTTCCTATTATAACTAATACCCCTATTCCTAATACCCCAACCCTCCTTACCCTCTAATCCCAATACCCTAAACAGCACACTAGAAACCAATACATGTTGCATCAATGTATAACAAATGATTAATTAAGGACGAAGTAAGAAGGACAATCATGTCAAGTTTCAGCTGGTTCTCTGTCTCTTTCAGAATGATTTAGGAAGGTTGAGCGTCGATTCCTAAATCCGATGCTAAAACAAACACTGAGAAATCGTCATATTCTGCTGAGCTTGGTCTTCAACCTCGCCATAGTCGACGTTGTTGATGTCGTCGTCAACATAGTCATTGTCCTTGTAGTCGTTGTGCATCAGAACTTGCCGTCCGAGGAAAAGTATTGGGTCAGACGGTCTGACCCAATACTTTCACATTAAGTTATCTACAAAATCTATAATTAGGATCAAGTTGACGATATGAAAGGTTGGCATTTTCAGATGGAGATTTGTGGTAGAGGTTATCATATTGAGGAGAATAATTTTGAGAATTTCCCCCCCTTGATTGGTATTTATCTGAGAGGGTTGACGATATTTTCATTGATTTTGAGAAGGTTGGCAATAATTTGACTGATTTTGAGAGCTAATAAGCGATTTTGTTGCCTATGCATTTGTTTTTTTGAGCGATTTTGGGGTTGATTTCTTATATAATTAGAATGATTAGGATCCATAATTATAAGAATTTGAAAATAAAGAGCAATGAAAGAAGAGTTAGAACAAATAGAAGAAATTAGTGAAGATGGAGAAAATTAAGTGTGCCCAAAATATAGCAAAATGGGTCTCTATTTATAGATCTCGAAAAAATAGAGCCGTTGGTAATTTTTTATTTATTTATATATTTTTAAAATATAACCGTTGCAAAATCTACAACGGTTATATTTTAATTACCCAATTAAAAGCCAACAAGTGTCGTGACTCGTGAGCGCCAAATGGCACGCTGCAACTGGCGCTGACACGCGTGTCAGCCCTTTGATTTTTTTGTCTGAACCAGCAGCAAAACGTGTCAGCTGTCCGTGTCAGTTGCAGCGTGTCAGCCCTTTAATTTTTTTTGGCTGAACTAGCAGCAAAACGCAGACAGTGAATCCCACTCCCACGCCTGATCATCACACTCACTCCCATTTACCTCATAATTAATTGTGATTAAGAGCATTTCTTTCTCAATCATCAACTTGATCTTTATTTTCACTCATGAGTAATGATGCTCTAATACTTCACCCGTCTCAAAATATAATTCTCATTTTTTTTTTTTTTTTTTTTCAGAGTGTCGAAGACGTACGTATCTATGAAGTTTGAACATAAATCTTTACTTACTTGCGTATCAATAAAAATAATTACAATCTGATATTAACGTTCTACCTCCCCCGAGATCACCAGCTCTTCCCTAGTGCTACCTGAATTGCTCGCCGGCAAAGGTAGGGCATAATTTCGGACAATTCAGGTTTGGGCAAAAGTTTCATTCTTTCATTTGATTCTATTTTCTTCTCCTAAAGATGATGATGATGATGATGATGATGATGATGATGATGATGGTAATTTTCTGTAATTTTAGGTTGACAGGATAATAAATCAAAGATTAGAAGATGGGTAAAAGAGGTAGAGCAGCAGTTGTAGTATTAGGGGATATAGGTCGGAGTCCAAGAATGCAATATCATGCCCTTTCACTTGCTACCCAGGTAACCTTTTTTTTTTTTTTTTATGGGTCTTAAGTTAGATTTGCTAATTGGGAAAAAGGTTGCTCCATTAATTTTTAGAAATTTGATAAGCTATTGATTTATTTATATTACATAAGTTTCCATACTTACATTTGCAAAAAGAATATAAGAGAATTATGAAAATTGTTAGCTTCTGTAGTAGATTTAGGGTTTAGGATTTAGGTTGGAAGAGAATGTGGAGTAATGCTAAGTTCACATATGAATGATAAATTGTGTTTTCGTTTAGATAAGATTGTGGAGAAGGTTGGTTAGGTGGAAGAGATTTTACTCATAGGAAGAGCAAATAAGTCAAGAACATTAAAGTTTGCAAATGAAATACAATTTAAGTTCTTGTTACTTGATTACATTACTAGTTATTTCCGAAGTCTCGGAAAGAACCTATGTTATGGCTTAGTGATGAACAAGAGCGGTTGCTTCGAGAGGCACGTTAATATTTGTTGTTTACCCAACACAGTAAAGAATCAAGGAAGAAGGACAAATTATTATTTTCAAGATGTTTTTTTTTTATTGAGAAGGAGCAACAACAAGAGTAGAAAGCAAAGTAGAGGACACACCATCTTCTTAAATGATAACTAGAAAATGTGCTAGTAATGCTAGAGAACTATTTTCATGAATTAGTTCTCTGTTGTCAACCATACTTTTTTCCTTTGTTTTTTTTTTTTTGATAAGTTTATTTGGTTGACACATTCCTTTTGTTTTCATAGGCATCTCTGAAGGTAGACATTGTTGCATATGGAGGTATGATTGGCAAATGCTCTTTGTTTTTGTGGTTTCTGTTTTTTTTTTTCTTTTTTTTGTAGATAGTTTGCATCCAGTGCTTTGCATGGTTTCATGTGCGTTTGGCAAAGTACCGATAGTAATTGCTTCAAACACTCATGTTCTCTCTTAAATTTTCAAATTTCTCTTCAGCTTTTCGGCTTTAGACACGCTAGTTTGACATTATTGATACTAACTAATTAGTTTCCGTAAATGACCACTAGAGATAAAATCTTGACTCATACAGCCGATTCCGTTTGAAAAAAAGCATCTGAGCTCCATTGGGCATTTGGGCGCCTGGGGTACAAGTGTAGTTTGCTTGATGATAAATGAACATGCCAAGGCTTTAATTAGACAAGTGAACCAGTGTTAATTCTATTAAGTTAAAAAAAATGCGACTCTTTTTCTCTTTGGAACTCATCTAAGACCTTGTAGAAAATTTAGAAAGTTCTTGATAACGTCTTCCATATTGCAAACCCCAAATGGTAGCTGGAAGATTTGTGATTTAATTTTTAGATTTTATTTAATCATATTGGTTGGTGAAAGATCTTCCATATTTATAGGATTAAAGGATAGGTTGCATCTGAATTTTAGTGGAAAGCGAAGATACTTATGTACTCTTTCCATAAGCTGAAACATAAATATGTGTTTCTTGATATTAGAGTTGTTCCAGAAGTGCTCGATATGGGGTCTAATTTCATGGAAGGTTCTAATGGAATAGGATGGTTATCATTGTCAGATGCTATGCAGATTTGGTTTGATTTGTTAAGGGATTTGCACACTACCTTGCTTGGGAAGAAAGTTGCAAGTCAGATTTTTAGTAGAAACCTTCACAATTTTTTTTTTGTGATTTCCTGTAGGGGTCAATATTCAATTTATGATTAAGGGAGATATGAGGATTATTTTGGACATAATTTCTGTGAGGGTTAACTAGTATTGCTGATTCAGCTGCTGTGGGAAATATTGAAGGTTTTACAAGAGCTGGACGATTTAGTTGGAAGGGAGTTCAAAGGGAGACATTCTCTATGTGCATGGTAGTGTTGGTTTGAAGTAGCCAAGTAGGAGAGCGTATGTTAGATGGTTTTCAGATGGGGAGGCTAAGTTCTCTAACGTACGATCTTGTTTATTTTCTACTTCTTAAGATGTGGTGCTTATATACTACATCCATTCATTTAAGTTGTACCCAAAGGCCTTGTCTAGTTTGCCAATGCATAACTTTGAACATCAATATCTCTAATTCTGTATGAATAAAAATTATAAAAAGTTGATATTATGAATTATATAACGAGTCGAGTCTAACAAAATCCCACTAGGACTATGTTTTTCCTTGTGATATAAGGTCAAAATGGAATTTGTGGACAGTGTCAAAACTGAATATGCTACAACTGAAAAGAAGTGGAGGAAGTATGTGATAAATATTGACCCAATCAAATATCTGATTTAAACCCCGCCCAAATATCTTGGATTTTGAGCATGAGTTTTTGGCCTAAAATTTGAAATGACTTGCTAAAACAACTGTAGTATGGATTTGACTCGCAACTGAGCTAGTCCCAGCCTGAAATTGCTTGAGTAGGACCACAGTTCTAGGTGCTTATCTTATCCCTCCATCTTCACTTTTGAAGCTATATAGGTGGTGATCCTTGCTTATGTTTTTCAAAGTCCATATAGGCTTTAAAAGATTCAATAAATGGGAATAGGGTTTGTTTGTAAGCATATAATGGAGGGGCTGCCGGCATATGGTGAGCGGTCCTTACAAGTTGCAGGAATCTCCAGCCACAAAGGCCCTTGGGGGTTTTGTAGCATCATTTTTCAGTCTATTTTACCATTACACTTTGACTCGCTGAGAAAGAACTAAGAAGCTTGTCCCCTGTCCGTAGAGAAGAAAAAGAAAGGCGCATGTTCCTTTTGTGTGTTTTCCTATCGGCATTGAAAATAAACATGGCAAATTTTATTTCTGATTTCCTGAAGTTCTTAATTTCTGTCCTTGAATGCCATCTGTTAATGTCACATATTTCTTCAGAATAAGTTTATTATATATTTTACTTCTGATGACGCATTGCGTCATCCACCTTCTTTACCTTCCCCTTCAAGAAGCTGTTAATATTGTTTGATATGATCGAGAATGTTATTGTCTCTGTTTAGTTGACTTGAAACTTTCGTAGGTTCTGATCCACATGCCGCTATTCTGAAGCATCCTTCCATTTGTATCTACAAAATGGTAGCCACCTTGGTAAATGCTTGTAAGTTGTCTGTCAATATTAATGCCTCTTTTCCTTATGTTTTATATTTTGATTTGTAGGCACAATGGCCTAGATTAATGCAAAAACTACCGTGGCTACTTCGATATATAGTACTTCTGCTCAAGCCACTATTTCAGTTCCTTGTACTCCTTTGGCATCTTTGTGTCAAAATTCCAGCTCCAGATGTTTTCTTAGTTCAGGTGAGCCAGACACCAAAGTTATTTGCACTAATATTTTGGTTGAAGCTGATGCAATTATTTTCTGTGCTTATTGTAGATCAACTTTGGTTAATTAAGACTATTTAGAGCTCTCTTTACTTGATATGAATTTCATCTTTGGCAGTGTGTATGCTTTAGAGTTTGTCTTTTACTTGTAAGGAATTTGGCTGACCTGCAACCAGATAAGTTATTCCTTTGCATGATTGAAAATATGTATGTTAGGAATACGTCTCCAGGCGCTAACAAATCAGGCAATTGAAGCATAATATATGAAGGAAAAAAGAAATTAAAGCAATAAAGAACACACAAAATTTAATGTGGAAACCCTTGAATAGGGAGAAAACCTTAACTAGGACTTGTGAATATGAGATGATGATACAAGGAGAATTCTTAATCTCTCTAAACTCTCTAATCCTTCTTTAGGAGTCTCTTTACATCTAATAATAATAATCTCACTTATCATGGCATAATAAAATAATAATGGCCTCAAACATATTTATACTAGGGATATTAATTAGGAAACCTAGTCAAACAAGGAAATCAAATTAACAAAGAAAAACCAAAGCTGTGACAAGAAGGAAAGAGGCGGTACTTTCCGCGGGCGCAGGAAGCTTTGCTGCGGGCTGCAACGTCACAACCTTCGGGCGCGGGGATGCCCTGCAGGCTGGCAGTAACAAGCTGGCTGGGAAAGCGACAAGAGCTCTGGGTGGAGGCAGCCTCGCCAAAACCTGCGGGCTGCTGGCCTTTGTCGCCAATGATTGCTATTGATCACTAGACTCTATGCTACATCACCTTGCCATCGTCTGGCTGATGCTTGATGCACGACACTCCACACACACACCTCATAAAATACACCTCGGCTTCACCTTCAACGCAACGTCTTCCTTTTACCATCTCCACACCATACCCAACAACCTAAACACCTAGACAGTGAAAGCTTATTTTTGTTGGAATTTCCATTTTAGGGACACCCACAGGAAGTGGGGAACCTTATAGTGTAGTTTTGGGGTTTGACTTGTCCTTAGATGATTCTGATAGGGTTTGGTGGGGAATTGTTGAGGTGTCTTTTCTTGCAATTCTTTTCTTCAGACATTTGGTGTCACTGCTACTGTGTATAACATTATAGATAAGGATTTCTTTCATAGACGAAATATGCTTTTGAGCATCTTTCTAGCTCAGCTTCCCCGGAGCTTAGTGCTTTTATGTAACATTGCGGACTTTAAGGTAGAGCCATAGAGGGCTAGTAATTCGGCAGTAATTAAGATAGCTTTTAAATGTGTTTCCCTCAGAGTTAGCCACTAGCAACGCAGAGGGTATTTTGCCATTATAATGTACTCCCTCCATTTCAACATGTTCTTCCCGCTTTGACTTTTTTGTGTCTTAAAAAAGATTCCAAATAGGAAGAACAAAAAGGAACAAAGGGAGTAATTATTATTATTATTAACAAGTTGTTGACCTTTAGTTTTTAGTTGTTAAAAACTCATATAACAAGCTACATTTAAACAAGATGGACTAGAGAAAGCCCACAATAACAACCACACAATGCCAAAGTCTTAATCACAATAGGGAAATCCCCATCAGCCTAAAGTGATGGTAAAAATACAACCTGTTCCCACGAAGGGGTGAGACTCTCGATTGTAAGAGTCTAAGAGATCCTAATAATCATCCTCAAAAACTTCAACACGGGGTCGACGTGCTTTCTTTTTTGTAAATAGATAGTTTTTTTATCCAAAACAAATTAATTATTAGAATTTTTCTTGTTAAGTATTGAACCATATATGTCATATCTTCACCTACAAAATGGTAAAAAAGACAGATAGCCAGAAAAATAAGCATTGTTCATGTGAGGTTTAAAAATTTGAAAAACTCAAACTGATACTAGACGAACCCTACACTTAAGAAACTTTCTTGGTTATTTTGGCTATGTTTCACTGTTGAATAATTGTTTCTTTTTTTTCTGATTTGCAAAGAATCCACCGTCTGTACCAACCTTGGTGGCTGTAAAGTGGGCAAGCTGGATCAGGCATTCAGCATTCATAGTGGATTGGCATAATTTTGGATATACGCTACTGGGGCTGTCTCTTGGTAGAGGAAGCCGCTTTGTGGCAGTATACCGTTGGTATCTTTTTAAAAGCTTGGCTGTTTTCATGCATGCTCTTGCTATCTTTATTTTGGCATATGACTTATGATCATCTTATCTTTAAGGTTTGAGAAGCATTATGGACAGCTGGCAGATGGCTCTCTTTGTGTGACAAAGGCCATGCAGCATGAATTAGCTCAGAACTGGGGAACTAGGTGAGTGTTTCAGTTGATATATTGCAGCCCTTTTGCTGATAAGACTGCATGTTTCCTCAGTAATTTAATAATTTACCTCTATTGGATATAGAGCCACCGTGCTGTATGATCAGCCTCCGGAATTTTTTCATCCTGCTTCAATGGAGGAGAAACATAGGGTGAGCTAGCTTCTTCTTTTAATTCAGCCTATGCTTTTGCAATTTGTATCTATTTGTATAATTTGATATTTTCTGAATGGGTACAGCTGTTTCTTAAATTGAACAAAGAGCTTAGACACTCTGAGGGAATTGGAGATTGTATCAGTCATGGTAAGATGCAGATTCCGATTTTCTTGCATAATTTAGGTGACATAAACAACTTTTAAGCTGCCTACATCTTCAGGAAGCAAACATATGAGGACAGATGACCCAAACGATAGTCTAATTACTACCATTTCTGAAGATGGTGTCATTGCAAAGTCAATCAGGCCAGCACTTGTTGTTAGTAGTACAAGCTGGTGAGCTGAATCTGCAACTTTTATTTTATTTTATTTGGATGATGTGCTGTGCTACAACTGTCATATACGTTTTTCTCTTTGTTTGCTGCGTGCGGTTGGTAGAGATTACATTTCTTATATGGACTACTATACAAAAAATTGGCAATAGAGTAACCATTCGTCTGTTTTCTCCAAAGTGAATAATCTCCTGGGACTGCCGGAGATTTTGATGATTTTCATGGATATTTCTTGAACTTTATGTCCTGGTCTGCTGTGAGTTTCATCAGAGCTTTTGATAATGGAGCTCCTTAATAGTGGGAATGGTGGCGAAGCTTTGAATTTGAACATAGTCCTGCCCCCAAAAGGGGGGGGGGGTAATTTTTCAAGGAACCTGAAGCTCAGCAATTCAAAAAACCTGATATTTTCAACTATTTCAAAGTAGAACCTTTTAATAATTGTGTTTTTGAGGTAAAACGAGAGACTATCATCATTATAATAGTTTGGATAAAGTGTAGCAATGAAGTCAAAAATCCAAGATGAGCCTCCATCATGCCACACCTCATCGGTTCGGTAGCTATTGCACATTCAAGCAACATAATGACTATGGAATTACGTTCATGAAAGCAACAAGCAGAAGAAACAGAACCAAAAGAAGATAGCATAGCTAAAAATCGTCAGTCAACAGTCGAACTTAACCTCCTCAGTCCTCGCTGAGCGTAGCCTACTAGAGCATGGACAATGGCTTGAGCATCACCCTGAAAAACTACAACATCACACCCTCTCTCTACCAGCCATTTTGCCGTCCACCTAGCTTCGGTTGCCTTTGTAAAAAGCTTAGAAAAGCTTGCCATGTCATCTTAATATAAACTTCTTGTCTTTCACGTGAAAAGCTTAGAAAGTCCATGCCACCGTTCTGTGAAATTGGGTGCATCTTCACACAAATATTCAGCACCAACACTCTCCCACAGATCCCTTGCCTAGTAGCAGTTACGTAGAACATGATCCTCAGACAAATCCTCTTTAAAGATCACATCTGGAGACATAATATTTTCTAGATACTTATTTTTTGGTGAGGACAAGGAATGGAGTCAAAATCAGGATATACACGAGACTCGAGAGTGATTATTAAAGATGAAAAGGATACAAATCCCATTTGCATTCATTGTAATATTTCTTATATTCGACTTCTAACATAGTTGGAGCTTATTTAAGTTAAAAATATAATCATACACTGGTGCAGGTGTCTAGGCATGTAAACATGGGGCCACATCTTAAGATTGGATATGGGTGTGGGGGGAAAACACTCATGAAACATATATCCAATCTTAAAAAGTCTTTTGTATGTGCTTACTGCATTACAAATACATGCATATATTCGTGGTTGTCATGTTGGATAGTTCTTTATTAGTTTGTAGTGATCTTCATCCCAACATTGGACACTAGTGTTTAGATTCCTGCCAAAGGTTCTAGATCTCACTTTATATCTGCTTTAATGAAGTTTTCCTTGAGTTACCTGATCGACATATTTTACTGCTTGAAAGTTATTACTTTTTGAGATTGTGTTTCACGTTAGTTGCAGTAGTTTTGTAAGTGGTCTTGAGATGTGTTTGACAAACAACAATGTGCCATTATGATCTTAGAGGTTATCACAGGGGATGCTGAAATTCAAGCTGTAGGCTTTATTTTGGCTGTTAGCATTTTTATTTGGCAGTTATCAGATGAATAGCAGGGTAAAATACCCACTTCGTAGAAGTTTTTATTGGTAAACTAATTGTCAACAGTTAGTAGTTTGAACATGTATAATCACATATAAGGGTGTGGAATAATTCTTAATGGTCAAATGCTCTAGTAATATATTTGATTCTAGTAGATCAATGTTATAAAATAGGAGATTATTAATATTGTCTACTCTACCTCCTCCTATTACTATTATTATAATTACAATTATTGTGATGTTATTTTATTGGTGGTGTCATAATTATTTATTATTCATATCAATTTTCAATACTTATAGTATTAATAGTTGCTTTTAATATTTGCTATATTGTTTAGTAGGGGTAAATTTATTTTCTTACAATGCAAAATGTTGTTTTCGATCGCATGCTGCAGATTGGCATTTTAGGTTCAAAATGCTGATCCAACAATCCACTATATGCTATTCACCAAAGTTCTAAAAGAGATAGCTGAAACCTTTAAATGCTATATATCGAAAAACACCCCCTTAGTTTGAGAATGATCAACTTATAACTTTACTGTTAGGACACCAGATGAAGATTTTGGTATCCTTTTGGAGGCGGCAGTCATGTATGACAGACGTGTGGCAGCAATCTTAAATGAGGATGATTCTGTCAAGGAAGAGGTCCTTTGGGATGAAATGAACAATGGGAAACAGAACATATATCCTAGGTTGTTATTTGTAATAACAGGTGCTTGTTGTCTACACATATTTATGTTTTTTAATCTATTGCTTAAGATGCTAGCAAGGAAACTGGAATTTTGATAATCTTTAGATTGCAGGAAAAGGCCCTGAAAAAGAAAAATATGAACAAAAAATTAAGAACTTACATCTCAAGCGTGTGGCTTTCCGAACAATGTGGCTGTCAGCTGAAGATTATCCCTCCCTTCTTGGTAATATTGCTGGTTTCCGTTGAATGATCTTCCTCACTTCTGTTTATCTATTTATTTTCTTAGAAAAGGTGAAGGTGGAGGTTTTTTATTATTTGTGGTTGTTTACAGGGTCAGCTGACCTGGGGGTTTGTCTGCATACTTCCTCATCTGGATTGGATCTTCCAATGAAGGTATTAGGTGGTGATAATATTAAATTCGTGCATATGATGAACCAAATGTTCTTTTACTATTATTTTATTTTCCGTAGTTATAGAGATATGTCATATGAAACAAGAATGTGTGTCCGCTTTAGAATTTTTGATTAATAATATGTTTCATGATTTCGAGTGCCAGGTTGTTGACATGTTTGGTTGTGGCTTACCAGTTTGTGCTGCATCTTACTCATGGTAAACTCTTCAGTTCTTCTCATTTGGTGTTTCAACAAGATATGCTCCATCATTTTTTTTTAGCAAAAATAAGTGGGGTACCTTAAGGTTTGTTATGCTTTAGTAAGGTGCTTCAACTTTGACTACATACTTTTAGATAGCTGAACTTGAATATATATATTCATTAAGGTCCATTTTGCACTAGCAGAGACCTATTATTGCCATTGGAAGCTCATATGATGCCGACTTCCTTGAATGTACTTGTTTCCTGGTGATGTTTTTGTTAGTAAAAAATATGAGAAGTTGCTGGAGTTGGGAGATATACTTTATTAGGGTAAAAAATGGTCATTAGTTGAACACGTTGAGATGTTAATTACCTGACAAAAAACATGCCATGGATGGGACAGGGTGTATATTATATAATTCAGGGTTCCTCCAACTTCAAGTGTAAAGTCAATATAGAGTCTACCTCAGTGACAGTAGACCAAACTTCAGGGTACCTCAATGAAAATATCTCCTTTTGTATTTTTTCCCCCATATTTTATGCTCTTAATTATGATTTAATTATGGAGCATCATGATTTTCGAAACGCTTTGATTATGTCCATTTCTTAATTTTGAGAGTTTAATTGGGTGATTTTTTTTATGTATATATAGTATTGAGGAGCTTGTCAAAGTTGAAAGGAATGGTCTTCTTTTCTCATCCTCTTCAGAACTTGCAGATCAGCTCTTGGTAAGGCCTCTTGAATTTTAAAATTTGTTCATGTTTTGGCTATTGGATAGTTTCTATAGGGTTTTTTTTTTTGTGTTTGATAGACATGTATTGCTTGTCTCATTGATTGGATCTGGGCTATTTGAATTTTTGCAATATTGGAATGTCTTCTTTTCTTTTTTATTAGGTTCTGGGATATAGCCTCGTGATATCTCATAATCACCTGGTTTGCTCTGTTAATTAAACTACAAATTGAAACCTCTGTTGCTATTATCTTTATTTCATGCACTCCTTAAGATTTTCCTGTTCCCCTCAATCAAGGGCAGACTCCTCACAGGATTCTCAATTCTGGTTATATATAACGCATATTAGAGCATATCCCATGACATTTGTAACAAGATTTTGGAACCTAGCAACTCTGAAGCTTCTCTGCTTCAGAAGTGAAGGGCACTATGGAATGCCTTCAGCAGAGAATAAGCCACATTCAAGTGGCTAGAATTCCTCGAATTTGCTGTTTTGTGGCCCAGATACCAGTAGAATTGCGTCAAGATGATGTATTTATTTCAACTCTGTCTGATTTCGACTTCCAATCTTTTCTGAGCAATTCAGACCGCTGACTCTCTTTAGTAAAAACATGAAAGCTATTCTGTATGGTTTTTAGGAACGCCACAAATATCTTTAGAATAAGCTGTGTCTTTGTAATAGATCCTGGCTGAAAAAGCTGCAAAAAGACATAGCTGTATATATCAAAGTTCAGCTAGAGTAAATTGGTAAAATGAGTATTCTTTGTCAAAGTTCAGCCAGATTTTTGAGAAAGTTTGTCACTGAGTTAGAGTGCTCTTTTGTAATGTAGAGAAATAGAGTTCAGGATTATATATGCTTTATGTTTTTAGTTAATGGGCTCTTCATTAGGATCTTGGGTACTACAACTCTACAAGTGGTTTGATGCACAGGATCCCTGTATTTGATTCTTTTCTTTGTAGTGGTGGACAATCTTTTGAGTTATCTCTTAGGTTAAGATGTTGATTGCATTTAGGGTTTTAGGGTTGGGATGGAACTTGGGGAAGGTTTCCTTTTCTCGATTGTTTATGATTATCCTATAATATATCTGGTCTCTCCTTCAGGTATGGGGTCAAATTGAGGTTGGCCTAAGGGCCGGCTTATGGAAGCCCATCGCTACTAGGATCAATATGGTTTCTTCCTTCTGATGTGTTTGCATCTTTCTCTGATTTATCTGTTTTTGCGATCAGCTGCATGCACCTTTCATTTGAGTGCTATTACTGCTTTTAAGATCTTTCCAATACATGATGGTATCCCTCAAAAGTTGTTGCTTTCTTCTGAAACTGTAGGCAGCAATTTTTGGTCACAGTCAAATATACTATTAAACTTTCTATACATACCGAGTGATGGATCAAAAAGTTGATGAATCTAAATATCTAGTTGCTGCATATTACTGCCTAGACAATAAGACAAAAATTATCTCAAGTATATATAACCTACCACATATTTTAGTTTAATATTTAATAATGGAATCTGTTACTTTCAGGAATATTGACACTGATTTTGGCATGTAATTAGGCTTGTATGCCCCAAAGTTACTGTTAATTTCTGCTATTTAAGTTCTCATCGTACCGCCTACCAGCAGGCTACAACCTTGCCTATATCTCTGTATTGTGGATGTTTTTGTCATCTTATATGATTATATGTCTGGTTTCCTGCTTAGAATTGACTCATTTATATTAGAAATCTAATCTATTTACTTGATGTAGATGCTTTTCAAGGGTTTCCCTAATGCATGCAATGTGCTCGCATCACTGAGAAATGGCACACTAGAAGAAAGGTCTTCAGCTGCTTGGGCTACTGAGTGGGAGGAGCATGCCAAACCATTAGTATTAGAGGCATGTATTTTTTTTCTCTGGTTCACCCATATATTAGCTCCATTATGGTTTTCCTTCTTTCTAAGCAGTGCGCTAACTTATGGGCAAATCTAAAAGGTGTCAAATATTTTAGATTGCATTCTTGAAGGAAAGTTTGGAATGTGTTTAGTATTGATGTTTGATGTACCTTTTCTTTTTAACTTGGTATGACTACCTAATGTTCAATTAGTTGTGTTTTATTTTATTTTCGTCTTTGGAAAATTTGTTAGAATAGACCTTTTATATACCACTTTTCGGGAGAAACAACCTTTTATCAGTTTTCTCCCAACTTAGCACCTTAGATTTTTTTTTTTTGCGAGAAACAACTTTACCCTATTTTCCGACGTTGACCCACCGGTTTCCAGTGTTGACCCACTTAAATCTCCCCATGTGCTAAAAACGTGCATTGGGCTTTTACACTCTTTTGTAGTGAAAAATGGAAAGGAAAAGAAAAAACCTGATGCACATGCGGCATCGATAGAAAAAGTGGTTGATAAAAAACCTGAAAATTGGTGGGTCAATACCGGAAAAATGTGGGCCAATGCCTGAAAATAAGGTAAAGTTGTATCTCGCAAAAATTTAGGGTCCTAAGTTGCCAAATCTTACAAAAAGTGGTATATAAAAGGGAATCTTTTGACAAATTATCCTTTTTTTCGTGTAACCTTCTGTCATCTACTCGGAGTTGATGTGACTGTCATCTTTGTTCCTGCATCTTTTCTGTCATTACATTGATAATTTCATGATCTGTTTAGCATTGTCCCTGCAATTCTTTTGATGCTAATGGCCTAATGTATATCGTAATTTCTATTAATTGCAGGTTATATCTCGGAATTCTAGTTGATCTTCATATTCTCTGATTTGGCCTGGTAGTTATCTGTGTCTAATCATACAATGGTATTCTTGCTAGCAGGCTACATTTTTTTTTCTCTTAATGGATTTGTACAAACAAAGTTGCAATAGTTACCAATCATGACCATCGTATGAAAGGTTAATCATCTATTATGCTGTAAAAATAGTATTATTGCTTTAAAGCAGTTTTGTATCCCCTTCAGATGACACCAAATTTTGATGAGACTTTTGGTTTAGTAAAGCTTCTAACCAACATGCTTGTTCTCGTGCGGGCTCGCATTTCTTACGTTTATGCTTGATTTTTGTGATACTTGCACACGATTATGTATATATGTAAATAACATCTCAGCTAGGTTAAGAAATTACACAAGAAATGTGCAGCCTCAAGAGAGACAATATACAGAAAATTTGGGTGTCTAAAACCCAACAAAGACTTGATCTTTGATCACAAAATTAGTCAAATCAGAAAGTGGAATGAACAATAAATTGAGAATGGACAAGGAGGGAAAGAAATGTGATCATTAAGGTATGAAGGGTCAGTGCAAAAACAAGTGCTACAAGATCATTAGGTATCATAAGTTCAAATAAGGAGATGAACCAAGAGATAAAGGAGTAATGAAATACTCCCTTCGTTTTTTTTTTTTATTTACACACTTTCCTTTATAGTCCGTTTATTTTTAATCTACACATTGTTACTTTTTCTATATTTGGTAACATATCACATCTACATTCTCCTCTTTTTCCACCCATGTCATTCACTTTTTAATTTTTTAACCCACTCTTTTGTTTCTCTCTTATACTTTTGTATTTCCTCCTTGGTTCTCCCCCAAAGTGAAGCAAGCAAATTAATATGAAATGGAGGGAGTATGTTGCAACTGTTGGGCAACAAAATGAAGAGTCACACCAGCAGGCTCCATTTGACGATCTGATCAATAAAGGGGTATGAAGGATAACAATTGTGCAACAGGTAATGAGAATGATAACAAGGTGGAAGTAGTCACTCAAGTAACTTTGAAACTATCAATTATGACTCAAATGTTACATTTAAGAATGAAATGTTTGACTCATAATCTCGGATAATACTACCTCCGTCCTTTATTAGTTTACCCGTTGACTTTTCACATTTATCGATGTAAAACTTTGAGTAATAATATCTCTAATTATGTATTTGTAAAAATTATAAAAATTTGATATTCAGAAACTACATATTGAGACGAATCAAACGATATCCCACGTGATTATATTTTTCCTTATATGTAAAGCACAAATGATGGTCAAAGTAACAATGATGAATAGTGTTATAAGTCAAAGTGGGTAAACTAATAAAGGATAGAGGAAGTAGATTCTAGAGACTCAGATCATATGGCAAGCAATGAAAATTTGTTCATAGAGTTGAAGCAATTGAAGGAGCCTATATGTATGGGACTTCCAGATGGAAGTACTAATACGAAAGAGTGGAAGGGTGGAAATATTTCCTAAAAAATAAGACTAATGAATGTCTTATTTCTTCCTGAATTTTAGCATAAATTGTTATCTCCAAGCAGGCTTATATAGCATAACAATCTCAAGATTATGTTTGATAAACAGGAGTGTGTTTTTTAGGACCCTACCAGTAAGCAAGTATACTAACTATAATCTGTAAGCCCTAATAAGATTAGACTTGTTGCTAATTGTATTTAATTTTTATTAGGTCATACACATTAAGTAATTAAACAAGACAAGGAGAGTAACCAAAGTGGTTACTCACCTTAGAAAATTTCGGTCACGTGGATAAGAAAAGGTAATATCTTCTGACAATATTACATACATAGGTGATCATCTTTTAAACTTTAAACCTACTTGACGTGGTCTATATATATACTAGCTTTCATATGCACGCGATGCGTGCGTTAATTTTAAAATTTGTTATTCTATTAGATACTCCATTCGTATTTTATTTATGATTAAACTTAAATGTGAAAAATTCAACAGTTAGATGAATTTAGATATATTAATTCGCTAATGTAAAAAAATAAAAAGGTTGTGAGTGATTGTTAACATTAATTTTTTGTGAATGAATATTGAACAGAAAGAACAAAAATAATGAGTTGGTTTAACTGGATTAAAGACTATCAAAGGTAGTGAACGTTCAGACTTTTCATGTGCACTTTATGTATGCAGCCATCTTTTTTTATAAGGTATAAATATTTTGTCCATTTAATTTTTGATTGAAGTATTTGATGCATATATCATTTTAAACTTGTTTTAAATGGCAAGTTGGAATGAGAATTTTTAAATGATTTGCTTTTGTAATTTTTTTCATTCCATTAATTAGATCATTAAGGGTATTTTAGTCACTTCAAAAAAGGACACCACACCTCCTCCCTTGGCTTATATAATAGATATATATTTATATATATATATATATATATATATATATATATATATAGAGAGAGAGAGATAGTTCTCCCTATTATTCGAGCAAGCACTCTCTAGGATCTTATTCGTGCTTAGTCGGTCGAGTAGAGGAATTACACTTGAAATTCTTGATTTTCATATTGGATGTTGAAGCACTTGAAAAGCTAGTGAAAATTGTGCTTCAGAGGTATGATTTATCCGCTACTGATTCATATTAATCTATGCATGAGATCTTGGGTATTTGATGTTAGAAAATTGTTTTTATGAAATTCCTTATTGCATCAAAGTTTCCGCGGATTGGTCATTGATAGTAGGGACTCCTAAGTCTCAAGTATCTGAGTGAGAAAGAGGGAGTGGAAGGGTGGTAAGCCCTTTCATCATCTTCCACCCACATCATCAGGGAGTTTGGGGAGGAGGGGGGGGGGATTTGGGATAGGTTGTATTTAGGTTCTCTGTGAGAGGGTGTTAATGTAATTTATCTTACCATTTTTTTTAAAAAGAAGTCTCAAGTATTTGCCAAATTCAGAAGTTGAATCCATCCTTAATTCATTGCGAATAGCATATCAAAAATTAAAGTGAGTATTATCTGTAAAATAAACTCGAGACTTATTAAAGACCTTACTTGTCGAAGCTTGATGAAACTTGTCCAAACAACTCTTTAGAACTTGGGTTTGGATAACAATAGCTTCATAAAATAGAGTAAGTCATTCACAAAAGCTAAGTGAGAAATATTAGGCTCATTCTTGGTAGCACCAACTGGATGTCAACTTCCCAAACTCACTTCATGCTTAATAAGATGCGCCAAACACTACATACATATCACATATAAAATGAGGAGATAAAGGATCTCCTTGACGGATGCCTCGACTAAGAGATATTGGTTAGCAGACTTCTCATCCCATAAAATCTGCAGTAACCAACGTAATATAATTCATTACTAGATTAATAATCATTTAAGTAAGACGAAGTTCAAGTAGAGAATATCTAACAAAACTCCATCTCAAACAATGATAAGCTTTTTCGAAGGCCAATTTAACCGCCACATAACCCACTTTTATAAGACCGCCTTTCGTAAGTAGGGCTTGCTCAACACTCTTGTAATTAGACCTGGGCATGGGCCGAGCTTGTTCACGGGATTGGGGCAATGGCAGGTCGGGTCAGGCCCGTGAGTGGCGGACCGTACTATGCCTGAAAATTTCAGATTTTTTCCATGGTCCGGCCCAGACTCGTAGTCATGTAGACCAAACTCGTGCCTCCTGTGAGTCTGACCCGTGTTTTATGTTGTTTTTTTGGATTCTTTACAGTTTTAAACTAAAAACCAAAAAAAAGGGGCATTCGCTCGCGAGCTATATAGGCGAGCTCGTGCCGGTCAAGCTTGAAATAAAATTATTAACAATAGCATGTGCACAACCCACGTAATAGACAATGGGTCGATCTAGGTCTGAAGCGGGCTCGAGCAAGGCCGCATGCTGGCACGATCCATGCCCACCTCTACGAGTTGTAATTCATATGTGAAGAAAATTGCCACACGTGGTTATTGTGGGAGCATGGGGAAAAAGAAAGTTGGACGGAATAATCAATCAATCAATCAAATAAAAAATCAACAAGATCAAGGCAAAAACAATTGGTTCATATTAAGACGTCAAATGTGGGATACTTTTCAAGAGAAGACTCCAATTGACGAAACTCTCATCAAACTACAACTTCTTCAACTTTTTTTAACCGCTGCATAAGTAACACCATCATCAAAAAACCAACTAACCCCCGCAAAAACCCATCTACCCATCTCTTTCTTCTTCAATTAATCACTCAAATACTGCTACTTACTCTGCTTCTTCTCGTTGGTTTGTACTCTTTTCTGCTCATTTCCCATCTTTATTTATGTATGTTTATCCAGTAATTTTAACTAATTATTCACCTGTGTTACTGGGTTTATCTTAGATTTCATGAAATTTCCAAGCTTTTAACTGGGTTCATTGATAAATTTTAGTTTCGTTGTGATGTTATATGAAATAGTGAAATGGGTAATATTTTTTTAGTGATTTCTTCGTTAGTTCATCTTGGTTAAATTTTGATTTTTAGTGTTCCATTGTGAAATGGGTATTTACAGTTTTGGTTCTTGAATCATTATAATATCTTTGAATCTTTGATTAGATAAAGAGGCTGAGGTTTTTTTTTAATTATTGAGATAACTTTTTGTATAAGTTCTGGCCTTTTTAGGTTGGTTAGCAATTAAGTGTTGTATTTTAATCTCTATCTTTATCTATGTAATCCCACCTACTTTTCAGGTTACCCTTTTGTTTTTGCGTTTGAGAGATTGCTTTCACATAATCACATGTGCCTTTCTGAGATGGTTTTTTTTTTTCCTTTTGCTTTCTTATTAGATAGTCATTACTAGGCACTTTCCTGTGAATCTGAAAATGGAACTTTTTTTATTGTAAATTTATTTTTCAATATGATTGCTAAAATCTGAAATCGGGTATTTTTTTAATAAGAAATGATGATGTTAAATTTGTAGGGATCTTTGTTTAATTAGCATTTCGCGCGTATGGAACTGGTGTCTTTGATTGAGATAATTAATGTTGTCTTACACAGTTACATAGAACAATTCAGAACTGCTAGTCTGGCCTGTTATAGTTTTGTGGAGAGCGATTAGTTTGTGAACTGATGTTACGAGTAAAATTTGACACCCTTCCGGTGTGAATGCTATTTCACCAGAGTTTATGCGAGACTTGGCACTGTCATGGTGCCAACTCTTTGTAGTTCACTATTTGATTGCAAGGCAGGAGGTAGCTGCAGTGGCTTATATTGTGACATAGTTGTCTTTGTTCATTGCAAAAATGATTTTATACCTGGTGTTTTTCGGTTGTTAGTTTGTGAAAGCATAATGCAAATGGAGTTAACATGACAAAGGAAAAAAGATAACTTAAAACTATATTTTGGGGATTCGTTCTGGGACTTTGAAACCCCTACTAGACTACTACAGTGACCATTTGGCAGAGGATAGCACAATATATTATGTAGGAAAAGCATAAGAGGTATCTGTGGATGGATACACATTATCATGGACATTGGGATTAAACTTTTCTCACAACTTTACTTATTTATCTTCATTTATCATAATCTATGAAACAAGGGCTTAAGGTTTTCTGTAATAGCGCTTAAGGTTTTCTGTAATGGGCTGAGAAGTATCAGAGTTTGAACTACCTTTTTCCATTTATGAATTCAAATCATTTATCTGAAGAACAATCAGATTCATTGGTTATTGTTTCTAAACTTGATTTAATCGATCTCCACAGAAAATGCCTGAAAACATTACATCTGAGAATCTTCTCAACAATATAATGGAAACATTAGCTGAAGGTGTTCATAAACAGAAGTCTGGTTCCTTCTTCGAGGAGGAAATATCCAATCCTGTTGTTTGTAAGCTGAATCGTCTTTTTGGACGTCAGGAACCTGTGCATAAAGTTTTGGGAGGTGGAAAATGTAAGCTTCTTGTTTCTTCTTCTGTCCCTTGATTTTTGTAGTTGAGTTTTTGTCTGCTATATTTCAATCTTGTGGAAGATCGAGTATGTTTTACTTTTTTCTCTTGCTTGTAAGAGCAGCTGCTGATGTCTTGCTATGGAGAAACAAGAAAATCTCTGCTGGTGTTATAGGTGGTGCTACTGCTCTCTGGTTTATCTTTGAATGGCTGAATTACAATTTTCTTCCCCTTGTCTGTTTTGGTATGGCTCTGGGAATGCTTGGTCAGTTTCTTTGGTCAAAGGCCTCTGGTTTCACGAACAGGTTATGCCTAGCTCAAGTTTTATTTTTGTTGGTGCTATCTTCTGTTGAGTTCGTTTAGCTCTTCTAAAATCTTTGTAATGATCTGTGTGTACAGGTCATCATCAGAAATCCCAAAGATTCAAGTGCCGGAGGAGTGGTTTGTTAATATCGCAGTGACAGTTGGTAGAGAAGTCAACCGGACATTAAGATTTCTGCAAAAAATTGCTTGTGGGGGAAACTTAAAGGAATTTGTTCTGGTGTGTAACACATCGATTTCTTCTTTCCTTTATTTTGTCCTTTTATATTTTACTATTAGGTTATCTTGTTCAGTTATTTGCTTCTTATTTCTTGACTGTGCATGTAAAACTTCAGTATAAAAATTCGAAACGTCTGATGTTCAACCGAAAATTAACCTCTTCAAAAAAAATGAAAATTTTTTCAAAGCTAAAGTAAAAGATGAGATCACTTCCGAAGCACTTTTTCTTGTATAGAAGACAGAATTTCATTGGTCTAATTCTGGATTTTTCGATTCATTTTTGCCTCGGCTTCTGTTCCAAGTTTGTTCACGTAGCCGATTATTGCTTCAAGAGGTTGCCAGTATAGTATGTAATTGAACATGCAGATGCAGAGTAGAATCTAACCCTAAATAATGAAGTATGTAATTTTTTGAAGATGATCTTGAAAGTTTGCTTGTTTCTCTAATAATGCTTCCTTGCAATGATGTATACTTTGATTGAAATGACATCAGTTGTTTACTTTAAAGTATCTGACTTATTATTATTTTTTGACTTTAGAGGAAACAAGCAAAGAAAACCGGAGTCCCTTTCTAGCCTTTTGGCCAGATCATGGGCCTCTTTAACACAGGTTCTAGGGACTTTAGTACAGCTAATAAGCTTGAAGCTTGTAGCAAGCTTAAGGATATTCTCTAAAATAGGTCGGGCCTTCTTAGACTCAGTAATTTTGAAGTACTGGATTCCAAACTCTCTCTTATTATCTGAAGGATGAATGCTCTTCATCTAGAATCTCTAGCATAGGCTCTCTTTCCTCTTCGGAGAAAAAAAAAAGAGTATTTGACTTGTGGAATCTTGTTGTGCCTGCTTCCATGAGTTGTGTGGCTATTTTAACTGCATTTAGTAGCAATTTGAGGACACAGTTATGTATGTCTGTTATTTCATCAGATTCTATCATCCTTGGCTCTTTGCTTCAGTGTTCATCAGAATTCGTTATAGTGTACAGTTAACCTGATCTTTCAAGTATTACTTCTTTATCTAGGAATAATGTGTTACTACGTCTTCCCCACTTACCCCATTGCATATGCTTAAATTGGCTTCTCCCTTCCCTTCCTGTTTAAAGCCCTTAAGACACAAGCAAAAAAGACAAGAAAAATAAATTTTGAATTGGAATGTTTGAATTGTTATATTGGTTATCTTTAGGTTGTATCAGGCTTGGTGGTGTCTGCTATGATAGGGACTTGGTGCAATTTCCTAACAGTTATCTACATTGGTAAGAGTTGCTAAATCTTTTTATACTTCGTAATCGCACTCGCACTCGCAATCTCTTGAATTATTTGTCAACTCATATCTTTATGGTCATGTATATAATTATTACTTTGACTTTCAATCTTTTTTTTCCCTGAACATTATGCTTCTATCTTTTAGTTACTCTATTATGTTGGAAGTTGGTAGCTTTCCATGTTTATTAGTCTTATTGGCTTATTCTACTTCCTACCTCCTAACTTCCTAGGATGTTGTCTTTGTTATGTCAGTACTCGTCTGCAAAGTAATGTACACTGTCTCTTGATCTCACGATCTTACCAAGAGACTGCACATACCTATACTTATACCTCCCAATTGGTTGCTCTAATTCTGTGAACAATGCCGTAAATGGCCTTTAATGATACTCGAGAAATTTCTATCGTATGAATTCTAAACATACCAATGTCTACTTGCTTCCCTTTGCCCCACCCTTGTTCTTCACAACCCCTTGCAATTTCTTCCTGCATGAAATATGAATTTTAAATATCTAATTTGATGTTTTATCTTCAACATATGGATTAGCCTATGGCGTATGCTCAGGGGCAGGCCTGCCTCCATCTACTATGGTTCTCTTTTACTAAGCCAGAGCTGCAATGATCATGTGTTATTTTAATGTCATTGCTCAATGCTCATCTAGTCCTGACCTTTTCTTCCTTTGGCATCAGGTTTTGTTGCTGCACACACACTACCAGTTCTGTATGAAAAATACGAAGATGAAGTTGATGGCTTTGTAGAGAATCTCCTCGGCAGCATGACACACCATTATAAGAAGATTGATGCTCGTGTTCTCAGTAAGATGCCTACCAGAAAATACTGGGGAAAGAAACATGAGTAAAAGAGAGCTATAGAGAGTATCAATTTCAAGGCCTGCATCGAATTTTAGTAATTGGCTGTTGGCCGGACTTCTGCTGTCATTTACTTCTGTACATGGAAATTCATGCTAGATAAACATTAGTCTTTACCTGGAACTCAAGGGTTTGGCTTATATTTTATGTGTAAAAAGATATCTTTTAGGTGTTTACATTATATGGTATTCAAATCTTTAATGTTGTCACTTATAAAAGTCAATTCAGAAGCATATATATTCCTAATTCCGACCATCTGAAGTGTCCTTCAATGTTTTCTTTGAATTTGGTAGTTGGGCATTGTAATTTGTAGCTAAACTTGTAGTTACAGATTCACAGCTGTTCAGCCGTTCAAGTTTCAACTACAAATAGTCTACTGATATAGTGCTATGTTTACTCCCTTGAAGATGGATTCAGATTCTATCAGAAAAATATGGTGCACATGGTGGGGTGAAAATTCTATCAACCGATTTAGTATTCGGAGTGCATTTGAGCTATCATCTGTTCCTTTGAATATTCGATTTATTAAATTATACTAAAACGGAAAAAAATGACAATTGACACTCTCTCGTTAAAAAAAATTTATGCTTAAATCATTTGTGAGAAATTGTGGGAAATAAAATTATGTCATTAAAAATAAACTATATTCTTTTAACGAAAAAAATTAGCTAATCTTCTTAAACTAATTTTGTTCAGATTTTGAATTGGTTATGAAGATTTTAAGCTATAAGAGTATATAATTCAAGTTGGTGTGGGTCGAAATCATTAGCACATAAGGTATTCAAATCTCATAAAATAGTCTTCAACTTTCGAATCTCATGAAATAAAATCTCTCAAAAAATTATCCAAGACCCACGTTTAATTACTCCTTTATTTTAGCCAAGCACATCATCTTGTTTCCCAAATTAAGTAAAGCATCCATTTGATTTTTCCTTGCTTTCTTGTCAAACTTATCGAAATAAATATTGTTGAGCCATATTTTACTTCAACATACCAACTGGAGTTGGCATGAGTGGTTAAGGGTCTTTCGCTCCTTAACTAAGGTTTCGGGTTCGAGTCTTGGGTATGGAAAAAATCCCAGCTGGGAGGGATGGTGCACTTTGAGGTACCCATGCAAACTCCCGCAGGAAATTAGTCCACTCGCCAAAGGCAGTGGGAAACTCCCCGTAGTAGGACCACAAAAAAATATTTTACTTCAACATCGAGAGGGTTGGTATCTATATCTTCGAAACAAATGAAGATGCGGTCATTCAAAGATTCCTCCTAGGCAAAAACCTCGGCAATTTTATACTAAAAAACAAATGCAAGACATGCACGTAGGCTATACACTACACTTACCAAAAGGTTAATAGAGGAGGGGTCGGCTTGCACCCTTGTCCATCTTCAATAGGGATGGCAGTGGGGCGAGTCAAGTAGGAGACCCGCCTCATCCTCGCCCAATTGGGACGGGGATGAGTCTAGGTTTGGTGGGGATGGGGCAATGATGGGGATTAAAATTGTACCCGCAATGGATGGTGGAGCGGGTGTGGATTTTATGTTATACCTGCCCCATCCCCGCCCGCCCCGCCCCCCCCCCCCCCCGCCCGCCCCGCATATTTATTACTAAAATTCTATTTATATACATATATTACTAACGTGTTTGAAGACACTTTTGAAATGTAATAAAACATTTGCCTTTTGTTAATGTATTTTAACTTTTCTTTTACTATATTATATTGTTATTTTGTGAAGTAGACAACTATAATGGGCTTATGACAATTTTTTGGTGAATTTTTTGCGGGGATGAAGTGGGTATGACGCGGGTACGACGCGGGTGCGGGGGTGGGGCGGGGTGGGTCTAGAATTTCCCCCCGCAATGGGTGGTGGGGCAGGGATGGAGATGAGAATTTAATGCGGGTGCGGGTGTGGGGGTACCATCCTCCGCACCCGCCCCGCCCAATTGTCATCCCTAAAATCTTCAACCATGCTCAAATCAATATACGAAACTCTCACGTAACATGAAATACCTTCATTTTCGTCTTCATCGTACGTGTCCATGTTGAGAAGAATAGATTTTTGATAACATAATGGACCGTGAGACAGTGACCAAGTAATCTCAAAAGGGATATGAGATTCTAGAGTGAGTAAATGGATCATGTCGATGATGTCAAATTCGAGTCGGGGTTGAACCCCCTCAACCCTAATTCGACCACTTTATTAAACGAGTCAACAAAACTCAACCCTAATCCGACCCGTTGGTTACTTGTTCTATTTATTAACCCGTTTATCAAGCGTGAATATATGAATAAACTATTAGATAATATTATATGTAAAGGGATAATATTATTATGTAAAGGGTAGAATGGTACTTTACGATAGTCATAGGTCTGTAATGTACACTATATATATTAAATGCCAGGTTAACCTACAACAGGTTAACACACAATTATTCTCACACTTGTACATGGTATCACAGCCAAGGAATCACTAAAAGAATTTTTTTTTTCTCTGAAAACCACAAATATTTTTTTTCCTTCACCGATTTTTTTCTCTTTCTTCTTTTACGTTCCGTTTTATTTTTTTCCTGGCGCCATGGATACTACATCCACTGCTTCCGCTATGCCTGCTGCCTCCTCGCAGCCTCTGTCGGCCGCTCATCCCGCTGCCCAGCCGCCTTTCTCGGCCACCGTCGACGCTCGCCCGACGCTCACAAGCTACCCAGCCTCGCATCCCTACGCTGCTCCTTTATTTTCGCAGCCTATCTTTGCTGCCGGCTCATCCTCGACGCCACCTTTTGGCGTCTCCGCGGCTTCTTTCCCAGCCACGTCTCCCATGTCGGCCACCCGAAAATCTTCCCGGATTCCAGCCCCTCACCACGGCACAGCCGGCCACCTTTGTTCCCTCAAGTATGACGCCTTCCTCCTCTCTTTTTGCCATGCCACACTTATCTTCCCCAAATCTCAGTAATCTGGTAACTATTACTCTTTCTTCTCCTGAAGATTATTTATTGTGGAAAACCCAGATTACTTGTTTGCTTATGTCCCATCAATTACTTGGTATGGTTGAAGGCACTGTTTCTATTCCCCCTGCTACTATTATTGATGAAAGTGGTATTATGATTCCAAATCCTCCCTTTTATGAATATTTACGTGTGGATCAACAAATTAAATCATGGATTTTTGCCACATTGTCTAGAGATGTTTTTGTGGATGTGTATGATTTATCTACTTTTGTGGACATTTGGGCTCGTTTACGCACTAGCTTTATGCATGCTAGTATGGCTAGATCAATGGAATTAAAGGGCCGTTTAACTCGTCTTAAAAAGACTGCTTCCCAAACGATGGATGGGTATTTACGTGAGATTAAGGTGATTGCTGATTCCCTTGCTGCTATTCAGTGTCCTGTGTCGAACCAGGATTTAGTGAAGTATACCTTTTTGGTTTAGATCGTGATTATGAGTACGATCATATAGTTACTACCCTCCTGCATTATCCATTCCCAGTTAGTTTTGATGATTTGCGTCCCAAGTTGTTACCGCATGAACAAAGATTAATAAATTCTAAGGATGAATCTGATCCATCATCCCATCATGCTTTACTTGCCGTTAAATCTACTGGTACTGGTTCAAGTTCCTCCTCCAAGACTAATTCTGGAGGGAGAAACCGGGAAAGGAATAACAGAAACAGAGGTGATAATAATAAGCGTGGGAACAACAATAATCAGAATGCTCGGGGTAATAATGGTGGGAATGGAGGAAACAATAATAATCGTGGCTCTGGAGGAAACAACAACAACAATGGTAATCGGGGACGATCAAATGGTATAAGTAAATTTTCTAACTTGTCATCCTATAGTATGCCTTGCATAGATATTATTGCTAATAATTTGTCGTCTGCAGGGAGTAATTCATCAAATAGTAACAATGTTACCTCTACCTCTACTTCCGATACATGTGGCTTGTGATGGTTTCCAGGTCACGAAGCTGCCTACTGTCCCCAGCGTTTCAATACTAGCTTTGTTCCCTCTCCTCAGAAAGTGTCACTCGAGCCTTAGTTGCACTGTCTGTTGGTGGTGAAGCTAATGACTCAGTCTGGTACCCGGATTCGGGAGCTGCATCTCACATGACTCCTCAGGATGGTACGTTCTCTATTAAAACTCCTTATACTGGGTCTAGTTCTGTTGTAGTTGGTAATGGTACCTTACTCCCAATTAAAAGTACTGGAAATTTAACTTTAAAAACTGCAAGTCGTCCCATCCGTTTATCATCTGTCTGTCATGTCCCTAATTTAAAACATAATTTATTATCAGTTAACAAGTTGTGTCATGAAAATGATTGTGTTGTGAGTTTTGATAAAAATTCTGTTTATGTTAAGGACCAGATCACGGGGGAAGTTCTGCTTCAGGGAACCAGTAAACAAGGTGTATACCCTCTACAGCCTAGCATTGTCCCTCCCGAGTCTTCAGTTCCTGTTTTCCTAGCCATTAAGGAGTCTGGTGACGTGTGGCATGCTCGTCTGGGTCATATATCTTCTAGCATTTTAGGAACTTTATGTTCAAATAAATATATCACATGTACCTCTAGTTAAAGTGAAATGTAGCAAGTAAGAGACAAAAAGATAAAGGGAGGAACATCTATTATTCTCCATGTCTAAAATCATTTGTTGCAATTTTCTAATTTGAGGTGTCTAACTAAAATTATCTACACCATTTATTTATGGTAACATTTTTGTCTAAAGTGGGGACCCACAGTTACATAGCAACAATTCTTTCTCTAAAAAGTATTTCACTCTTATTAAAATACGCCCTCCGTATTTTTTAGTTTGCATGTTTAACTGTGCGTCTTTGCCAATGTATTTTTTTGACCTTGAATTTCATTTATTACATATAATAATAATTATAATGATTGAAAATTAATAAATTACTCGTCGAGACGAATTAAACAAAAACGCATATGACTATATTTTCTCTTAAACATTGAGAATAATTTAGAAGATTCTCTCTGACTGCGAATAATGTCAAGATTATAGGTGAGCAAACTAAAAAAAGACATGGAGAGAATATTTGGCAACATATAATATACTAAAGCAAAAATGAAAGAGGACACTTGTCACATCCTACTTAAATTTTTTTCCGCCTAAATCATATATAAAGCATCAATCCCCCTAACGGACGCCTCGGGGCGCTAGATAAGAAATATATTTTTCTACTTAATTACTCGTATTTATATAAAATAATAGAATGATATATAATTCCAATACAAAACATTTAATGTTTCTCAATAGAAAAGGAAAAAACATTTAATTCCAATGCAAAACATTTAAATGTATTACATTGGAATTATACATTATTATATTATTTTATATAAATATGAGTAATTAGGTAGAACAATATATTTCTTATCTAGCGCCCCCGGGGGGTCCGTTAGCTTTTGCCATAAAACATTATGAGAAATAATGTTAAGAAACATACTATCTTCTTAATGAATTTTTTTAGATAATATCATAATTTTTTTACAAATATACTATCTCTATTGTATGAGGGGATACACTAAAAAGAAAAATTAAGCACAAAATACCAACAAACTAACTTTTTTTTTTGAGGGGGAAAGAAAGTAGTGCAGTCCATCAAAACATACGGAGCCACTTCACGAGGACAATGGTTCTCCCAACATTGTTCAACTCCAAAAGGCACTACTCTAGCAAGATGATGGGCTACAGCATTCCCATCTCTCTTAACATGAAGAAATTTAACTGATTCAAACGCATTACATAAAGAAAGAACATCTCCTAGAATATTATCCAAATCTGCAAAATAGAGGGTCTCATTTGACAGTCTATTAGTCACCACCTGAGAATCAGACTCAATAATAACATCCACTAGACCATGAGCCTTAGCCATCCTAGCCGCCATGTAAATAGCTTTGCACTCCGCGATAGCCGCAGGCCAGCAGGCCCTGGTGCGACGCACAGCCGAAAAACATACTTTCCCTTGAAAATCACGAGCTACTAGGCCCAATCCAATCCATCCTTCTTCCCCAAGACAAGCATCTGTGTTGAGCTTAATCGTGCCCCTAGGAGACGCACACCATTTCGCCGAACTCACACAACTTCCCCTTTTCGGACCTCCATAGATTCGAGTAGTATAAGAATTGAACTCATCACATTGCCTACCCACACGCTGGACTATGACAGGCACCGGTTGCCTTTGGCCTTCAAATACCATCTTATTTCGTTCGGTCCAAACATTCCACGCAAAAAAGCTTCCTCTTTGCACCATTTTAGCATCTAGCTCACTCCATCGCACCACCATCTCACACATCGTCTCACCCTCCACACCATCGACCATAGCCTGACATCCTAATTCCCCCCACACCGATCTCCAGCGAGCACATGTGAACAAAGAGTGATGAATCGTTTCCGCTCCATTCAGACACCATGGGCACTCGTCTTGGTCAACGAGATGGCAGGCCCTAAGTACAGCACGTACCGGCAGTGAATTGGTACAAACTCTCCAAAGAAAGTGGCGAACTTTTGGGGATACCTCTAAGCTCCATAAAATACCCCATGCCTTATGAACATCATCCAAATTACCACCCTTCCCAAGCATATAGGCCGTTTTCACCGAATAGGTCCCATCTTTAGAGTAGGCCCATGTTAATTCATCCTGCAAGCATCTTGAACTCAACGGGATTGCTAGAATGCATTTTTGATCACGTTCCTCAAAAAGATTTTCAATCACATCCATTTTCCACTCTTTTCGGTCATCATCTATTAAATCTCCCACCAACTCCACTCCTTCAACTCTATTGCTCAAAACAAACCGGCCATCCTCATCACTAAGCCACGGATCAGACCACAGATTTATCGATTTCCCATCTCCCACCTTCCAGATCAAACCTTCCTTCACCAAGCTTTTCGCACTCCATATACTACTCCAGGAATAGCTATTTGAGTATCCTAACCTTGCTTGAAATATATCTCCGTGGGGATAATATTTTGCACTCATTATACGGCTCAAAAGGGAGGATTTATAATGTAATAGTCGCCAAACTTGCCTGCCAAGTAAAGCATCATTGAACACCCCAAGATCTTTAAATCTCATGCCCCCCATACACTTCGGTTTGCACATCTTTTCCCAACTTAACCAATGCATCTTCCTTGCCACACCTTTGCCACCCCACCAAAACCGCGCCATAGCTGAATGAATCTCTTTTATAATTGCCGTTGGGATCTTATGAACCCCCATCAGATAGGTAGGGAGAGCCTGTATCACAGCCTTGATCAGAACTTCCTTTCCAGCCCTTGACAACAATTTTTCCTTCCAACCCCGCAATTTCTTCCACATTCTATCTAAGAGTTCCCGAAACACCATTTTCTTTGACCTCCCAGTGATCGTAGGAATGCCAAGATATTTCTGGTGCTTGTCAACTTGCCTCATTAGGAGAGTAGATATTATCACTTCCTTTTGCCCACAGCTTACACCTTTACTAAAAGAAACCTCCGACTTTTCATAGTTAATTTTCTGCCCGGATGCTGCTTCATATTTGTTGAGAATATCAACTATTATCAAGCATTCCTGACGGGTGGCTCTTGTAAAGAGAAGACTGTCATTTGCAAATAGAAGGTGTGAAATTTCCGGTCCGTTTCGGCTAGCTTTTGCACCATGAAGTTCTTTTGCATTCACTTTTTGCTGAATCATCTGAGAAAAGGTATCAACAACCAATATAAATAGAAAGGGAGAAAGAGGATCACCCTGTCGTAGCCCTCTGGAAGGAGATACAGAACCACATACTCTTCTATTGATCAGAAAAGAGTAAGTGACAGATGAAATGCAGCTCATCACCAGATTAACCCAACGTCCATCAAATCCCATAGTCAACAAAAGTTTTCGTAGGAAGCCCCATTCAACCCTATCATAAGCTTTACTCATGTCAAGCTTCACTGCCATCAAGCCTTTCCTGCTGTTATTTCTCTTTTTCATAGAGTGAAAAATTTCCAGAGCAATAAGGGAATTGTCTGAAATCATTCTCCCTGGTACAAAGGCACTCTGGTTCTCCGATACGATAGCAGGGAGAAAAGTTTTAAGCCGCATAACTATAGCCTTCGAAGCTATTTTGTACAAAACATTACAGAGACTAATAGGCCTAAACTCAGATACAACAGTAGGAGATTTTACTTTTGGGATGAGAGCAATATTAGTACAGTTTACATTCCCAGGACAAGCAAAGTTATGTAAAATATTACTCACAAATAAAAATACCTCATCACCAATAATGTGCCAAAACCTCTGATAAAATATTGCATGCATACCGTCCGGCCCCGGGGCTTTGCAGGGATGCATCTGGCTCAATGCAGAATAAATCTCCTCTTTTGTGTAAGGCTTTAACAAAAAATCATTAAATTCCTGCGTCACTGAAGGGCTCACAAACTTCAAAACTTCCTGCATACTATCATCAGAAGGGTGTAATGACGTAAAAATAGTTCGAAAGTACCGAACCACTTCCTCCTCAATATCATCAGCCTCCGTTTGCCACACACCCTCACTACTACGGATCCCCTGAATGTAGTTTCTCTGCTTTCGCTGAGATGCTTTGTGATGGAAATAGGAAGTGTTCCTATCTCCATCTTTCACTTCCGCTACCCTGGATCGTAAGTACCAATAAGCTTCATTTTTTGCATGTAAATTATCGAGCTCAAGTTCAATCTCCGCACATTTCTCACAAGAAGCAGCACTGATAGGCTCCTGCTGGGCCTCATGGAGGCGTTTCTCCATTTTCTCTATCTTTTTCTTCAAGTCTCCAAACCCCACCTTGCTCCACCCTTGAAGACTCCTCGCTACCGCCCTCAACCGATCCTGAATCACCGCCCAATCCGTTGCGTTCCATGCCCCTCGCACCACCTCTTCGCACCCTTCATCAAGAAGCCAACACGTTTCAAACTTGAAACCTCTCCCACTCGGTTGTCTAGGCCCCTCCCTCATTGCACTCTTCATAAAGATGGCTGCATGGTCCGAGCTATATCGGACCAGATGTTCCACATAAGCTCCAGGGTAAAAATTACGCCACTCCTCATTAACTACCACCCGATCAAGCCGTTCTCTGATGCGTGTCTCTGGACTATTGCCCCTCTCCCATGTATACCATTGCCCAGTAAATCGCAACTCCCCCAACCTGCACTCATCCAGCACTTGCCGGAAACCATCCATACTCCTCCTCTCCCTATTCGCTCCTCCTTCCTTCTCATTGTAACTCAAATTCTCATTGAAATCTCCACCGAACATAATGGGTCCCTCATATTCGTCGCAAAGTGATCTTATCAAATTCCAAGTCTTATGCTTATTTTCCTCTTCTGGCCACCCATAAACACCCACAAATCGCCACTGTAAACCCCCATTATCCACAACATCAGCACACATATGATTTTGGGAGAATGAAACGAGAGTTAGAGAAACTTTTTCATCCTTCCAGAACAAACACAAACCTCCTGACCTTCCAATACTCGAAATACCAACTGAACTAGAAAAACCAAGACGATCTTTTATTTTTTCCACAATTTCTTTAGTAACCTTTGTTTCCGATACAAAAAATATATCGGGGGTATGTGAAGAACAAAGTCTCCTCATTTGACGAACTGTCCAAGGGTTACCCATTCCCTGATAGTTCCAGCACAACACATTCATTGGACCGGGCGGGGTTGGTGGTCTCCAACCTCCGCCTCGACAATGTTAACATCACTGCCACTGTATATAGGATCATTAAGTTTCACCTTCTTAGCACCCAAGTCACACTGTTCCTCAACCCCATCAATAAGCATAACATCCAAAATTTTCCTTTTTTCTCCCACCCCATTATCATGAATTAAAATATTTGGTGGGTCCCCGTGTACCTTAATCTCATGTTTTTGCACTTTTTGTTTAACCTTCACTTTTTAAAATTTGGTGGCAGTACCACCATTTCCAGCAACAAATAAAGTAGGAGGAAGAATATTATCACCTGGTACGTTGGGTACCCGCATGCAGGGGGTCTCAGCTTGACCTCCCTCACCACCTGCATGAACGCCCCGAGCCTTCACCACGTCCCCAGCTTGACAGGTCCTCCGTTCCTCTTCCATACCACTAGCGTCGGGAGAAAGGCGCTGCTCCTGCAACCCGTGGCTACCATTTTCAAAAGTAATACTCCTAGCCCCCTTCAAAAATTCTTTTGCTTCATCTTCAAGCTTCTGTCGCCCTTTCCTTGGCGAGGCTCTAATCCATGATCCCCATTGTTTCTCACCATCTTTGTCTTCCACTATATTTGATAAACAATCCCTTTCGATATGACCGATTACACCACACATGTAACAAAATGTAGGTAGTCGTTCATACTTCAACTCCACCAACACCGACCCCCCGCTTTTCACCGCTATTCTTTGGACTCGTTTAAAGGGTTTAGTAACATCAAGAAGAATCCTCAGTCGCGCCGACTTATCCCAGCCAATGTCATCCATGTCGACTTCTAACACTTGTCCAATACTCCCTCCTATCATGCGAATGTGGCTCTCGGATCGACTGCGCATAGGAAGGTTGTACAGTCGAACCCAAATCGGACATTGCTTCAACACAATCTCCGAAGGCTGAATATCATCTTCTATTTCTTGTAACATAACCAGATTTTGATCAAAGGTCCATGGCCTCCCTGCCATGACCTTGTCTTTGTCCCTCTTAGATGCGAATCTAACCACAAACAAGCCGTTTTCGATTGAGCGAAATAGGGCTGCTTTGGATATGGCCCAGATTTGGTTAAGAGTTTTCTTCATTGCGTCGAAATTGTAGGTTCGAATCGTGAGAACTTTCCCTACCAATGTCAACTCGAAATCGTCGGTTTCAGAATTAGGGTTATCAAGAAACTCAACAACGGTATCCTCCTCTGCAGTTATTTTGAGGCTCGAAACCCTAGAAACTATGTCATCCGCCATAATCAACTACGTCAATCCCAAGAAGGATCAGCAATCTCGAACAATCGAGCAACGAAAATGGAGTCCCAATACTGACACTCAAACCCTAGTCTTGGCTAGAGAGAGACTTGATTATAACACTATTTATCTCAAAGGCACCAACAAACTAACTAATTTATTAAAAAATAAAGAAAACCCAACAACACACAACATAGAACTTCAACAAATATTTAATTATTTTTTTTAAAAAATGTATATGCTCCACGGCTGCAATGCATTTTTTTCTTCTATTGTTACACTACCTACCATTAATGATCATTTAAGGTTATTAGATGTGATTATTATACGATTAACGTAACTTTGAATGATCCTTCCAAAAAAAAAATCTAACTTTGAATAATCTTATTAGACGAAAATCTCTCACATGTCATCCAACTTAGTTATACAAGTTAATGCTGATAATAGGGGATATATGGGAATCTCTAATTTCAAGCACAAACGGGCACTGAGGTTCAAACTTATAACCTAAGTGAGTTCACCACCAGTCCACCACCAGTCCACCACCTCCACCACCTCCACCTCCACCAAGCAACATTGATTTATGTAACTTTCTATATACGCTTTTACATGCATCGCATGTATATAATTATGGCTAGTAGAAACATAATCAAACATAAACCGTATGCGGAAGTGCCCAACTATTTTCATGCCAAAATCTAGTTACACGCGCAAGATTTACAAATCTCTATTATACTCCTAACCTTTTGGTATCAACCCTCTTTACTCAAAATACCCCTAATAACCAAACAAAATCATTAATTGCATTCTCTCTTTTTTTTAAGAAAAAAGGATCCCTATAAATACAAAGTAATTACATCTTACATCTGCATCAGTAAAAATATAAAGTAAAACAATATTACTTAAACGACAATTAAATTAAAAACTTTCACGAAATCACCTGCACACGATATCTTGCACGCGATGCGTGCAACAAATACTAGTTTTGTGGAAAGCAGACGCCACTCAAAAGAATTAGTACAGGTCTTTCGATATATTTGACTTGATACGCAAAGTTCATTTCCCTCCAATATTACCCGCCAAAAACGAGGAAACAATATCTATAATTTGATACCTCTTTCTCAAAACCCCCAAATAATAATAGCAACATCCTAAATCATAAATCACAAATCACAAATTTCTCAAATTAAGCAACCAACAATGGCCGACGCCGGCGGTGGCGCCGCTCCAACGGGATGCTTCAAGTGCGGTCGACCTGGTCATTGGTCTCGCGACTGTCCTACTTCAAACACTAACCCTAACCCTAACCCTAATTTCAATTCCAGTTCTAACAATTTGTCAACAAAGATCGGAAATGGTGGTAGCAACACCAATAGTAGCTACCAATTGAAACCCAATGTTTCGGGTCCGAAGCCGAAAAAGGCTCCAAAAACTCGGCCTAAGCTTACCTCTGAGTTGTTGCTTTCCGATGAAGGTCTTGGTTACATTCTCCGGTACTTTCCTCGTAATTTCAAGTACAGAGGACGTGGCTCTGAGGTAAAATACTATATCTGTCTGAGTTTTTATATTGCTTGAATTTCGGCGTCTTTGTTTTTCTTCATTGTTTATTTTGTAAGGGGGATGATATTCGGCGAAATTGCATTGTTTGTGCATCAATGATGTTGGAATGATGCGTGTTAATGAGTCTAGCTAGCTCGTGAACTACATGAACCGATGCGATTTGTTAATTGCAATACTAGCTATTATCTCTATTAACCTATTGTTTGGAAGTTAAAGAGAATGTATGATGTGAATTATCTAGAACTCAATTTATGAGGATGTTTGAAATTGCTCGAGTGATTCTTCGCACTCTGAATTCCCAAAAAAGCCCATACTCAGAATAATTTTGGATGGAAATAAGGCCACTGAAAATTAAAGAACTTGGTTTTTGATTATCATTTCTATTAAATGATGATTTAACATGACTATTGTCCATTTCTCTATCCTTTGATCATTGTTCTGGAGTTTTCTTCTACAGGTCAATGATCTGAGAAATCTACTTCTTATGTATGCTGGATGGCATGAACAATTTCTTCCATACTATCCATTTGATCAGTTCATACACAAGGTAGAGGAAGCAGGATCTACAAGACGCGTGAAGGTAGATCTGCTAGCATTCTCAAAAGCTTGTTATTGCCTCTTTATCTATATCGATTTTTCTTTTGTAAAGTTTTTATCTTAGATTTTGAGTTTTTCCAAGTTGAATTCTTATACCTGGTTAGAAGTTACAGTATAGTGAAATATATTCTATTCTCTTTGGTGTTCGTTATTACCGAGCTAACTGCCTTCATCTGCTAGTGATGTTGAGTGATGACTGTATGTATTTCAATGATATGATCGCAACTTCTCTATTGATGATATATTTCAATGGTTAGGACCATTACTTCCGATTAACAAATAGTATATTCAATTTTTCTGCTTTCCACAATGCACACAGGGAGCCTGCATAGGTGATGACACCCTGTTGCCTGTCTTATGTCTCCGTGTTGTAGTCACTTAAATTCTTTCCCTTTTGGCTATAATTGTTTTTTTTATTTTACTTTGTGAACATAAATCGATGTTATCGTTTTGTTAATGGCAATAATTCGGGATACCAGTGTGAATTGCATTTTCTTATCCGTTTTCTGATACTGATCTCCTGGATATGATGTTCCTAGACTTGCGTTGCTGAGTTGAAAGATAGAGTTGCTAATGGAGGGGATCCCACAAAGCTGAAAGAGTCAGTTATTGAGGATGAGATCCCGCATGATAAAGAAGGTAGTCTATTCTTCTATAGACACACCTAGATGAATATACTTGTCCTATATGTTAACTTGTCTCTGTTTTGATGATGACGATTATGGTAAATCTTTTTTCTTAATGCTTAGGAAGAAGAAATATGAAAACTTTAGTGATTAGAATAAAGCTATATGTTGAAGAAAACAATCAAGGGTCTTGATGAGGTTATTGTACGCCAAGAAGTATAGCATTATGTTCTTTCTTTTTTTCTTTCTTTTTCTGCTGTTTTCATATCTTGCCATCTAGTTGCTTTACAAATGCTCTTGATTGGATATTTGACATGATATAATGCTGTATCCCAGTCACTGCTTTTTTATTTTTTATGAGAAGGGAATCTTTCTGACATATCAGATTTGCTTTAGTTATATTGAAATTTGAAGTGTGAATATTATTTGTCAGTCCATCTTATTGGCATATCTTTCTGTATCCCAATCTATATTTGTCCTATTTACCTAACTTTGAATTGGATTGAACTCCTAAAATGAGCCTTTGTATTTTAGCCACAAAAAGTGGTGACCTAGTGATTTAGAAATTCTGAATAATGGATAAACCTTTATATAGTAGACATTGACCTTAGAGCCGGAAGTAGGTTGGGCTGAGCCCTGGGCTGGCCCAACCCAACTCAGAGCCTTCTCGCCAGGCCAGGCCATGCCATGTCTGTGCTGCACTTTGTAATCTCAAATATCCGGAAGAATTGTCTGCTTCTTTAACTGGGACAAAATTAAATTGTTCTCCTTGAGATGTCGCATTCACATGTCTTTTGACATCTCCACAACGAAACGTAACATGGTTGGTGAAATGAAATCATCTACTCAGTGCTATTTCTTATTGAATTGGCAGAGAATAGTTCATTTAATTGTTTACAATACCTATCAAATGAAATGGCTGATAGAGTAGAATACTCTAATGTTGGATGCTCTATCTGTCGCATTCCGAAAGCTTCTCATGCAGTGTGATAAAGAAACACAAGCTTTCAGTTCAAATTCCAAACAGGCAAATAGGAGCCACTGACATGCAAATAGAGCGCGGAGATACACTTAGCTTGAATTGAAACATGAAACTAACGGTTTCCTTTCTTTCTAATTTTTGTTTCTGGTTACCACCAACCAGTACAAATGTTTGTAAAGGTGGTGGGAGGGGATAGTGTAGTAGCCATGATTTTGTCATTTTAGGTAGTTCTGTCCATTCAAAATGGTGTAAAAACTTACTGCATTAGCTAGACTTATTGGCCTCCAAATTATTATGTGAGCTCTTCATGCTAGGATACTATTGCCACTTATAGATCTACTTGGCTCTCATGAAACCAGAGTTGGAAGCTATGATCCTTGCATGATGTTTGTATGTGTTGATAATAGCTAGACAGCTTTCCAGCTTTTTGTCTATCAACACATTAACAGTGTGTTTGGATAGCAATGGTGGAGGGAGGGGAAGTGAGAACTTGGCTTGTATTTCTTCCTCCAAATCTTCCAACTCTGGAAGAACTTAGTTTATAATAAAGGAAGGAAATCGGACTTCCCACATTTTCCTTCCCCTTTCTTCTTCCAACTAATATTTAAACAAAAGGAAGTGAATCCTTCTCTTCAAATTTCTCTCATGCAAACACAGTATAAAGGGTTCTAGCCTAACCTAGATAGTCAGGCGACTGAGTTTCCTCCTGATATGTGACTATTTATGTGAGATATTTGGGAATATGAAGGAGCTTGTGTTACTGAATAGAAGACCCCTTTGCCATGATGTTACACTTTAATTACTTACTTGATTATGCACTGCAACTCTGCAAGAAATGTCAATTCAAAAGCAGTTATTTACAGCAAAAAGAAATTCTGGGCTATACGTTTGTCTCAGCTGAGGCTTGAACATTGAGTTGCCTCAAAAGAAAACCCATTTACTGCTGAAATAATACTTTTAGGATTACATTTTCCTCTAAAGTTTTCTATTGGAAGCAACTAGAGTCTAAAATGCAGCTATATACATGTATGAAGTTGAATTTTCAACTCAGGGAGTCAGGGTCTTCTCTTGGTGGTGATATTTTCATTACATTTGCACTTTTGTTTGAAATTTATATTTGCTAGATAGATTTCAGACATAGTTGTTTTTATTCAATTATGTCAGATGTCATACATGTGGAGGAGCCTACACATAACCAGGAGGATCTGCTTTTCAATGTGAATGATGCTGATGACATGCATGGAGATATGCTCAATGAAATATATGAACAGACTGTTGGAGTAAGTTCCATGCTTTTGCTAGTGTCCCCATTTTGCTTTGTTTTGTTTATAAAGCGTCGAAATTAGCTTTCTTTAGGGTGGAAAACTGTCCAAATGATGGAAAACATTTTTGTTTCTGAACTACACATTTTCTGTTTCCTATTCCGTTCCTTCCTCCTTTTCATCTCCCAACCATCCCTTTCCCTTCCTTCAATATCATCATTCTCTCGCTTAACTTTTCTTGTGAGTGATCAAACAATGGAAGACTAATTAACAATTGTTTTTTTTCCTTGGAAACTGCAGTCATGAACAATTTTTTTTCAATGAAAATGTTTCCATTCCTACCAAGCAAGAGTCTAAATGTTGTCTTAAAAGCATAATTTATGAGGTACCTTACATAGAAAAATATATTACTCAAAACGAGTTATTTGCAAGCTCCATGTGCATAGAAGCTGGAAAAGGAATAGCGTTACATCAAGAAAGGTTCTGTTAATTGGCATGATAAAATTGTCAAAATTATATCTCATAGAAGCAGTAGTATAGGATAATCACTGAGCTCAATAAAGTTAGGCGAGGGCTACTTGCATGAACCATTTTTCTTAATTATATTTACCTAAGCTTGTTTCTTACTATTGCTTGCTGTTTTGCAGCAGGAAACATCCATCTCTAGGCAATCTCACATCATAGGTGCCGATGCGCCACCAAATGACACATCAATGAAACATTCAGATCAACCATTAGGTGTTGGTGAAAGCTCCAATTCTGTTCATATTACAGAAGAACAGAGATCACTAATCGAAGCCAAGAGACTGAAGGCACTTGAAAGAGCTGCAGCCCCAAGTGTCAAGACAGTGAAACATTCAGATCAATCACTAGGTGTTGAAAGTGGAAGCTCCAATCCTACTCAGATTACAGAAGAACAGAAATCACTTATGGAAGCCAAGAGACTGAGGGCACTTGAGAGAGCTGCAGCTCGCAGTCGACTGCTGCCAGCTTCTTGATCTTGTTTTGGGCTACCTTCACAGCTCCTCGTTTTTTCCCCCCTAAGTGAACATCTCTGAGGACATGCGCTTGTGTTCGTCATGGTTTTTTTTATCATCAGCTGCAAAAAGCTAGGAATTATTGCTCCGGGATACGAGCATATAAGCTGTGTGTACTCTGATATGTTTTTGTAAATTTCCTATCTTGCTTCAGTGCTGATAAAATATGAAGTTTAATATACAGGTTTGTAATGTATGAAGGATCACTTCAGTTAGCAGGGTGTCTGATACTCTGATTGATATTAAGAAAAGAAGTTGAATGTTACTATAACAACTATTTGGCTTTTTTAATATGAAACTCGAGAAATTTTCGATTGAATTTTTTGCCTGTTGCAAAGCAAGCTCTATTTTCTGCTTGTTTTTCTTTAAAGTTGGAGCCCACACAAGTACACAACCCATGAAGTTTTTTCTCTCATTGAAAAGCATGCCAACAGCTAATAGAGTTAACAAAAAGATGGGAGTACACTTGAGTCATAAAGTTCAATTAGTCTTTCAAGAGTGAGCTCAAACAAGTGGTAGAATAAATCACAACTTGCTTGTGAGATGTTAATAGTATCAATCTGTTCACATTCTACTAGAGCTCATCAAAAGTTAGGTTAAATGTTGCATGAACTAGCCATAAATTCATATATTATTACCATATCTTCCAAGTCCCACCTATGTGGAAAAATCACTGTGCAATGGTAGTGATAGTTATAGAAAGAGACCTTAATGCCCTATAAGCTAATAAATAAATTATTCAAAGCTTTTTCTTTAATATAAATGCTACAACCATTTGAAGAAACTTCATCCATTCTATGTTATTTAACTTCTAAAGCTAATAATTTTCATTCAATGCACTACTTGTAAGTTTGGAAGACCAGTGCAATACTATCTAAATATCTACCAGTTTATAATACCAATGCAATAACTAAAGGAGCATTTATTAAACTAAACTTGGCTTATGTGTGCTTATTAATACTTATCTTCATAGCTTATTAAACTTTATCTAAGCTTTTATGTTTGTTTCGAATTAAGTCTGCTTAAGACTGTCACAAACGTTGAAGATACACAATAAAGGTATTGCCAAGATCTTCTTTCAACAAAGATAAATTCAATAGAACAGTACCCCAACACATATTTCTCAACTTGCGAGCATAATTGACTATATACTACCTCCAGTCTTTATTAGTTTATCCGTATTTCTTTTTGGGAATGTCCTTTATTAGTTTACCCATTTCTTTTGTTTCTACTTTTAGAATGAGACCACTAACTTTCTATCACACATACATTCAACTCTAATACTACCTCTATTTTTATTTAGTTGCAACAATTTCTACTTTTAGGTGTTTTTTATTAGTTGCAACATTTCCCTTTTTAGGAAAGTTTTTAAGATAATTTGACTATATTACCCTTACTTCACCTACTCTTTTGAACCTGATCAGTACTAATAGAAGGGAGGTAATGTAATTTGACTATATTATCCAACTTTATAAATAAATGTGACACGTTGGCTTGTGTGCACAAATAGTTATGGTAATGTATTTTGCTGCATTGTTGCACCCCTGCGTACGAGATTTCTTTTTTTTAATTAAAAAAATTAAAATTAACCATGGTTAAGTTATGCATAATTTTAGATGCTATATTTAGTCTTTTTTTTTGCTGTATATAACACTTATGAATATATTTCTTCTAAAACTTTATGCAAAAGAAACGGATAAACTACTTCCTCCGTTTCTTTTTACTCGCTACACTTTTCATTATGGGAAGTTTCATATTACTTGCTACACTTCTTTTTTGGGCAATAAACTCTCTCTATCTCTCTCCTCCCACATGGGTTCATTTTCTTTTTACTCTCTACCTCTCTCTTCTCCAAAAATTGCCTAGGAGTCCGTGAAATAAGAAGTGTATCGAGTAAAAAGAAACGGAGGAAGTAATAAATACCAGATGTATTACTATATAAAAACACAAGTAGCATAAAGAAAAATCTAAAAGTACTATAATACTAGTCACACACACCCCTAGGCTCTAGTGCACCCCTCATAGTTCCATTAATAATATTTTTTTTTTAGGTATTGTTTCTTCTTTAGCTTGCAAGTTGCAAAATGGTTGGGGAAGAAGGGAGGAAAAAAGCAAATTGAAAAAGCATGAAAAAACAGTACAAAATCAAAAAGAAAATAATACTACTATATGAACCCAAAAAAACAAAAAAAAAAAAGTGAAGTCCACAATAATTGGCATCAAATGCCTTATTGGGATTCTCACTGTTTACTGAATTCCAAGATCTGCAATTACATTATACTACTACTATATACATTTACCAATACATTACATACAACCAACAAAACCTGAAAAAAATTTGATTTTTTTATAAACAAAAAAAAAAAAAAAACATCTTCTTCTTCTCTTTCTCTCACACCAACGCATACATTCACTCTCTCTCTTCTCCCACCCACCTTTTCGTCTCCCCATTGGAGGATACCTTCTTTCTTTTCTCTCATCTCTTTTTTTTTTCAACACTCATTTCACAATTTTAAGAAAAAGTTAGTGAGAGAAAGTTAGAGAGAGAAACTTAAAGTTTGCAATTACTTGGTGCTGCTTTCTGTTTCTTTTGTGGGTATTTTTTCCCACGCCAATTAAGATTTAGGGCTCCTCTCTAAAAAAAAAAGAGAAGATACACAGATGTTTTTTACTTATCTTTTCTTGCATTTTCTACAGGTATTTTGTTGTATTTCTTAGGGTTTTTGTTGTTGTTGTATTACTTAGTAGTATGATTGAGATATTTTTGGGTTTTTTCTGTTTTTTTTTTTTGGTGTTTGTTTTGTTTTTTCAACTTTTAGTTTGAGTTGTTTCTGGGTTTTTCTGGGAATTTGAAGTTTTCTGGGTCTTCATTTTTTTAAATTTCTTTCCTTTTTTCGTTTTTTTGGGTTATTTGCAGCTAATTTAACTGTTTGATTTATTTTTTTAATGTATATGTAGCAATTTAGAGTTGTATTTGGTATGTAATTGGATGATGTTAATCTATTGTTTGTGCTCTTTTCTGGGATACTAACTATGTGGTGGCTATTGGAGCTTTGAGCTGAATTTCATTTGCACTTTTTGAGATATTTTATATTCCAGACTTTAATTTGCTTTTTATGATGTGTTGCTGTTTCTTTAGGTGTACACTTCACGCAATGTGACAATTTAAAGTACAGTTCTTTTGTGTGCTGAATTTATTTGTAAATTTTGAGGGTGAAGGAAGGTTAGGATGGCAGCCGAGTCGAATACGAGCTTTCACCAGGAAGACACACTAGGGGCTGGTTTGCATAGGCATGCTATATCGTTTCAGTCGGGGGCTGTGAATAGCACGTCGGAGATGATTCCGATTGGTAATTACTATGGGATGAATAGTAGTAATGGGAATTTAATGTTTTGTGACAATTCGAGCATCATTAGTACCAGCAGTCCCTGCACAACTCCTGCTGGCAGCTCATCTGGTTCTCTTCTTTTGGATTCGGTGCCTGGGTTGAAGCACGATGCTGGTCTCGCTGTTGAGTGGACTGAGGACGAACAGTACAAATTGGAGGAAGGCCTTGTCAAGTTAGTACTCTGCTGTTGACACCTTTTTTGTTTGTTGAATCAACACTATGGCATTAGAACTATATCTTTGTGGATTACGATTCCAACTTGAATTGATATGATATTAGTATTCCCAAGATTTAGAAATGTGTGGTAGTGGTAAACTGTGAGAAATAATTCCTTTTTTGCTTCTGGAAAAATGAACAGTTTCTGTTGTCCTGCAACCATAATCTTTTGCTCTAAAAGTTATTAAAAAGAAAATCATTTCTGAAGACTTTTACATAATTTCTGTTCATCATATGTGAGGCTTGTGAACTTCTATCTGAATTATTTGGTACTTCTCACATGGTCTTTCACTCTTTTTGAGAGCCTCAATGTTTTCTTGACCAGTTGTTTGGTGTGTTAGTAGAGTTAGTTTTGTTAGACGAGAACTTGAATTTAAGGGGTCATTTGGTCTTTAACACTTTGTTTGCACGAGGAAATGCAGAGAAAGGGTACGAAAGAAAAGGGAGGGGAACAAGTTCCCTTGTTTGGATAAGGGTTTGGGGGAAAGAGGGAATGATCCATTTTCCCTCCCTCTTTAATAAACATCATCCCTCCCAAATTGGAGAGATTTGGAGGGGAAATGGAGCTCCATCTTCCCCCTCCCTCCCCTTCCTTTCCCTCCTATATTGCTATCCAAATAAAGTGTAGGAGAAGGGAATCTCTGTAGCTCATTCCCCTTGTATGTGTTTCACTATAAATTCTCCTCTGCTATTTATGATGCAAATGCTCAGCAAATTAGCCGTTCCCCATTCGCCAGCCCACCCCGACTTATGAAACCCCAACACCCCCACCTCCACAACGTCTGTATCCCAGCGTCACAAACTTGCCACCATGACCAGATTGGCACTGCCACTGCCACCACCCATCCTAACCCTTTATGAGCATCCTTGTGAACCTTATACAAACATCATACCCGACTACGTTAGAAAAATAAAACACCATCACCGCTGTCTCGTGCCTTAGACAACCACTCAGAATTGTCTCTTTGACACCTTAGCTGCAACACAAGCACCCAACTGCTAAGAACGGATATTTGGGGTGAGGGTACTTTAGGTACTATCTTTATAAATTATGGGTAGCTTCAGAAATTAGTTAGGTAAGAATTCTATAAATAGAGGTAGTAGGGACAGTGCAGGTGATGTTGGAATTAGTGAGAGTTTATGGGTTTTATATTGGGAGGGAACAAGCCTCTCGAAAGCTTGTATTGTCCTTTATTTTTGTTGTTTATAAATAATCAAACTTCATCTTCTTCCCTGAATTTCCACATTTCACTGCTATATTCTGTCCAAGCTAAGTAGATTGTAGCTCCAACTTATTTGAACCTCCTCTAGTTAGCAATTAGTAGACTAAAATTGTAGCACATGGGAGTTAGGAGAGAGGAGGTGGGAGAGAAATGGAGAATAAATCAATAATACCCAACTCACTAGGCTCAGATTCAGATAGAGATGACATCAATCAAGATCTTTTTTGTGTATTGGACAGCACGTGCTTGAACTCAAGTGTCGAGACTCAAATTGAAGCATTGGATTTTCTACTTGAGACCAGATCCAAAGGCATTTACAAGAGGGAGTTACGTATTATGGATTGGGACATCAGGTAGACATTGGAATGAGGTGAACAGTGTTGTGAGGGATTGAAGCATTGACATGACGGTCATGATAATGGGAAAGATTTGAGTGGAAGGAGTAGGTGGTGGGGTGGTGGTGCGATGAAGGTTGGGTTCTGAAAATGATCCAATTTCCATTTTGTGAGAAACCGTACAGTTTGAAAGGAAATAAAATGTCGTCCTATTTGTACCAAATAAAATAATTCATATTCCTTTTTTGAATCTATTTCTCTCAATTCCATTACCTTATTATTGTTCATTTAAAGTACTCCCCTCAGTTCCACTCTTCTATCCCACATGTAATTGAGCATAGATCATGGTTCAGTCTAGAAAAACTAAATGGCAGGAATCAAGACAATGTTAAGTCATCTATTGAGTCAAAGGAAATAAACGTCAGCGTTTCTTTAGGTGACACGATATATGATTTCTGATTTCAATGGTTTTGGTAGTTACTGAGCTTGTGATTGGTAACCTTGTATTCTTTCATTTCTCATTAATGGTTGCTCGTTGAAGTTCTAATGTTAATTGTACCTTTTATATGTAAACCTCAGGTATAAGGAAGAGCCTAGTATTATGCGGTACATTAAGATTGCTGCTCTTTTGCGAGACAAAACTGTACGTGATGTTGCTCTTAGATGTCGGTGGATGACGGTGAGCTGTTGCTTCTTTATTATAATCCATTGTATCCCCATCCTCCCATCTTTCTTAGTTTTCGTGGTAGATGAAATCTGCAATCTTTATCTATTTTGAGCATAGATGATTGTCTTACAAAAATTCCAATTTAAGTATGATTCAGGTTGTCACATTTAAATCCGAGCTTAGAATTGCAGGATTTGTAAACGATATTCATTCTTTTATGGCCTTTTCCTGGAATACATTTGTTCTATCTGAAAGTGGATCATAAGGGAAGTATTGTGGAAAAAAATTTAGAACTAACATTGTCTATTATTCATATTATTGATAGTAGGTCAAGTGCACAAATTTTTGCTCCTGAATATATTAAAAACTGATTGAAGTTTCAAAAGTAGGAATATATAGATGACTCTTGGGTGAAGATTTTCGTGAAATATGTAGTATATACTTGATACATTTGTCGGAGGCTTCTCAAGGGACACCCAAGAAGATCTACCTTGCTCTCTTTTCTGCTAGACAGCCATGTCTCCTGCCTTTTGCATTCCACTGATTTGCCCAGTTTTTGTACTCCTAATAAGTATGAGCATTTGACCATTATCGTAGGTTGTTATACACTAGCTGTCACCAGATCTTCACACTAGTATTTTTCAAAGCATTTTTCTACTGAAATAGCTGCAATAAAATATCAGGAGATGCCTTTTAGGAGCCTGCAGAAGAAGCTAATCTAAATAAAAAAGCTGAGTAGTGGACGAAAGGCAATGCTCCACCTTTATATCTCCTCTATTTAGTCTAGCATATTAAGTTTTCTGGTCCCCTAGTTTGCTTTAACAAGTTTTTTTTATGGCCTTTTCCCATAATAACTCTTATTGTAAGCGTCGATGCGAAACATTATAGGGCCTGGTGAGATGCAGAAAATCATATCAGAGCTATCCCTTTTGCCAAATGAGAAGAATTGTTTTTTGTGTAAGAGATCCACATTCTAAGAAAATCCACTGTTCTAAGGTGGATGGGGATATATAAACCCCATATTATTGTTTTTGATGTTAAGATAACATTTACTACTTATTTGAAAGAATGAGATTTTAGTATTGCCTTATATTCATTTTTGTGGAGGACAATTGTTTCATTAAATATGCCATAGTCGAATTAGATGTAACCTTTGAGTATAATACTAATTCCGGCCATTTTTCCTGTATCAAACCTCGGCGGTAAGTGTTTATCTTAAACTGATGATGCTGATTTAGGTGGAAAAATGGGTTTCCTATCTTCTTTCTCTTTCTGATCTCCCCAAAATTGTATGAATTGGAAGGCTAGTGTCAAGGTGGGCGGCTGGGCGCCATTAGAGTTGTGTTGAGTCTGTTGACCTTAGTCTGACACTCTGACTTAAACATTTTTGTTTTCACTAGGGCTTTTCATCTTCTTTCATAAATTGGAGCAGCTCATGCTTCTTCTTTCTTGAGGTCCTTAACTCTGGCCTGCCATATATAATTGCTGTATACTATGTGTCTTGTATACGAATTGATAGATCAAAACCAATCAATTATGGTTTTGTAATCCAGTTTACTCGTTGAGATATACTCCTTCGTCCCTCAATAAACTTCCCATTTTGTTTTTACGTTTGCCAATGCACATTTTGTATCATTAATATCTTTAATTACATATTAGTAAAAATTATAGAAGTTTTGTTTTCTATGAGTGGTTGTGGGTCATGGGTTTGAGCCATGGAGTGAAGTCGAACATAAACTTAAAGTGCGATTCCTGTCCTGCTTTCTATCAAATCAAAAACAAGCTTTTGAAATTTTTTTCCTATTATGAGAATGTTTTGAAATCACAATCAGTCATTGCTAAAAAGTTGCATATGGGCCTCAGTACTTGGAACAAAGTTTTAGTTGTTGATCTCAGTTGCCATATATATGTCCACTTGCAACATGTTCAATGATTACTGATCGTGGCAGTCTCCTTTTGATGGTGAACTTTTAGGATAATGCGAAACTAACCTTAGGTTTGCAGTCCGGCTTGTTCAGGGAGGACTGGAGTATTTTAGTTACCTCAACCCTGATTGGAAGCTTACATTTTTGAGGTGTAGATGGTACAATTCTAGATTTGTTTAGCTGAATCATTTTATGTAATAAAAGGGAAAATGATGGTTGACACTGGGTTACGCCAGTTCAACTTTTGTACAAGAAGTTGAAACTTTGATCAAATCCTTCAGGTTGATGCAAATGCAGGATATGAAAAGGAGGCTTTTCCTGGAAACTGTGGAGGGATTGAGTTGAGAGATGTAGGCCAGAGAATATGGTCCATAGTACAGAGTCTCTTTTGACAGATTTTTTAGAGCTTCCATCACATTCACAATTAAGGACTTCTTTTTTTTGGCAATGCAATTTGACATCAAAATCTTGATGCTTGGGAAGTCAAAGATTAAGGCTGAACCCTCCACTCCTTTTAGGCCTTATGCTTTGTAGTTGAAGCTGCCAATGCATTATCCTAATAATTGAAGCATCTAATTGAAATTGAATTACATTTCTTTTCTTTTGGTCACATGCTAGCATATTCTGATGTGTGATGGAGGTACAAGGGTTCAAGTTAGAATTTTAGAGAGATACATTTGCTTGTATGGGTTTCAAGTGAGTAGCGCTAGTATAGGTACATGAAATTGAATTCGACTGATGTTTTGGGACGGAGATTAAGAAATAGAAATGGCGAATTTGATTGATAAAAATTGAAATTACAGAGATAAAATGACAACACAAGCATTCAAGAGGCTTGTTCTCTCCCAAACTAAGCTAAAGTAATTATTGATAATATTCAGATTTCCCTTCTCTCTGATTTCCTCTCTTTATAGAGAATCGGACTCTCTCCCTCCCTCCTCTAACTATTTCTGTTCCTTTTTCACAAGCTGCTGCTAACTGAATTACATTGCACTTTTCTACACTGCCCCTCCCCATTAGGCTAGTTCATTGGTAAGGTAAGGATGACATACCTTTACTAGTAGACCTTTTATAGTAGATTAGTAGTTGTAACATCAATTCATCCCACACCGACCTCATCATCAATGAATAAATTAAAGGATTGATGACAAGTTTTTCCGTGGGGCATCCTATAGTCAATGTATATTTCCTAATGGAGGGGAATCTATTAAGTTAGTTATATGAGCACAATACACATTTTATATGACAATGTCATTCTTTCTTCTGATTTTGTGACTAAGAAACTTAGAAATTGAATTTGACAACTTGTGTTCAGCAATTCATTTATAGGGACTTTGAAGCCTTTGTTGAAATAGATGCTTTCGTCGAGGATATAAACAACGCTTGTTAAGTGCTATGATAATTTTAAAATTTATAATATAGTAAATGAAGCCTTGTGCAATTGAAATAGCACGTCTTAGTCACCTAATTACTCAATCTGCATCTATTAAGTTTCTTCTAGGTTCTGAATAAGATATTAGTATGTTGTATAATAGTTTGGCGTTCCCTTTTTGAGGAGGGTTTCTTAAGTGTGTCATTTTTTGCTGTGCGTGCATGTATGTTTAGGCACTTGGCAAATGGGAGTGCGTGCATTTAGAAATTATGAGTGTGGGTGCAGTTTTAAGTACACACGTGTAATCGTGTATATGTATGCACGTGCATATGTATGTGTGTCACAAAAAATTACTATACATAGGTGCTATCTCTTTTGTTTTATTTTATTTTATTTTTTTCAGAAAAAGAAATTTCTTACTCCCAATATCTAAAAAGATAACTAAAGTTTGACTTCTTGAACTAGACGTTGGCCATCATTTATTAGATAGTATAAATTGTACTTGAGGAATTGATAACAGTGTCAGGCTTGTTCGGAAGATAGTTTGATACAACATCTAAACTTTATCTTCTGTTTGCAGTAAATTATGGTCAACATTCAAGCTAAATTTCAGCTTTAGTGCACTCCTCCTCCATTACTACTACCACAACTAATATTATGATGATTATTAAAACGGTAACATATCTATTAATAGATTTATGCTCAGTTGTGCTGGTATCTGTTATATTTTTGTCCACTTCACCTTTGATACTATTCTTTATGTGGGTTTTGTGAAAACTAGCTCTTTGTTACTTCTTCCGTCAATAAAAGCTTGCCCCCACTTTCATTTTTAGTTTGTCCCTGAAAGATGCCCCATTTCCCATCTAGGTGACATGGTCCCGACCATCTCTCTCTACTTTTTCTCCTACCCTACATACTAAAATACATAACTTTCTACCATTCAGCACAATTTTTAAAAAAGTAACAAAAGGAAATGGGGAAATCTTTAAGGGAAGGAGGGAGTAATTTACTATTTAGGTACAGCGGCATATATTTGAATCTCTCAGGACCCTATGTGTGGCAGGTGCTATACTAGGAAGTAAGAATTGATTGTTGTTGATAACAAGCCAGTTGAGCAGAGCTCTACTGCTTTTTCATTCATGAGTCTGATAGAGCTAGGTTCTGGACATGAGCAGTTAAGATGATCCTTTTTGGTTGGTAAAGAGGGCTTTGGGAATGCACTTTCAGCACTTGTGAACTACTGATAACTGTTTGGTCTACTATGTCATTGTTGCCGCCCACTTGGTTGAGGCAATATTGGTTTCAACTTAGAATAAAGAAAGACTATGCTCTTCACTAACGTTATCATTATACGTTTTCTAGATATGCATTTTGTTTTTACAGTTAAAATATGTTGATTATTGAACTTCCACAGAGAAAACGGAGAAAACAAGAGGAATCACACTTGGGAAGGAAGGGAAATTATAGAAAGGTATGGTTGTGGAAGTATGAATGATACTGCATATATTCTCTCTCTCTTTTCTGAATAAATCTCGTATTTATAGTATAATTGTAACATCTATGGGCTAATGTCTTAACATGGCACTTTTATGGGTTCTTTTTCTTTCCAAGTTGCAATTAATGTTCTATTATCAAAGTGTTTTCTAAACTGTCAGCAGCCTTGCATTTTTTTTCCTTTTCTTTTTCCAAGTTTTCTTATGTAAGAATTCTTGTATCTTAAATGTCATGTAATGTCTTTGTTGGTGCAAAAGTGCTGTCCTTTATTTTTTTGTCTGCTGTCCTTCTGAGCCCTGAGGCCCCTCCCCCTCTTGGCGATTATTGAAGCTTGTGAAACCTTATAAATTGACTTTAGGTTTTCATATATTTTTCAACATCTTTCTATCTTTGAAACCAAAAACTGATTGATTCAGTGTCTACTTGTTGTGTAATATTTGTTTCTATGACAATCTCTTTTATCTTTGCTGGTAATTTTCCCTCTAGATTGGAATTAGATTAAAAGGGAGAGTAGTTAGCTAATTATCTTTACTACTCTCACTCTCTCTCCCTTGGGTTGGCCTCCCTCATGCTCAACAAACTCTCTTATATATATTTTTTCTGATTAACTGACATGTGATTGGTGGTTTCTGTTTTCCGAAACTATTTTATACTATTCCCTTCCCTATTTCCCGCAAAACATTTCGGACAGTGTATTAGTCTTGTCCTTAGCATCTAAATATCGTTGATAATTAGTGTACCCTTAAAGATATTCTTTCACCTATCTAATCACATCATCTTCTTTCTCACTCTTCATCTTCGACCTTTGCCTTCTTTCCTCTTATATCTCCCTTCTGTCTCTAATAACAGTTCTTTCTATTGCTAGTGGAATCGCAATGCAGGATAACTATCATTCTTGTTTAATTATTATAATTTTAATTCAATTTGATTTTAATATTGTATTCCCATTTGATTCCACTTGAACTCTGATTTCATCCTAAAGCATTGAAACTGTGAATGAAAAACCTAGTGTCACCACTGGCTTTCCGCAGAGGAGGTTCTTTAGGGGCACTACATAACCTACTGTTAAAATTTAAGACCAAATAGAAAATAGAGTTGGTGCACCTTGTCGAAAAAAAAAAACTCTTTTCTGAATAAATATTACATCTCCAGCTCCCCTCCCCATGGGCCGGTGAGGAAGACGGGATAATCAGTGAAATGGAAGAAGATCGAGCCTCATTTAGCTGAGCCATCTGCATGTCTTGATGTTGTTGCTTGATTTAAGGCCAAGTATGCAGAAAATATAATGTCTGTCTACCTCTACTAATCTTTTAGGAGACAGAATATTTAATATTGGAGAAAATACGCTTCGTAATTTTTTGTAAATTCTCCTATGTTTATGTAATGCTAATAATAGTTTGAAACTAATGTTTATGATTTATTATTCACTGAAATACAATATATTTATCGTAAATTTGCAGGATAAATACGTGGAATCATCGTCAAAATGTAATTTACCATCGGCTTCAATACCTAACATGAACATGGCTCCATATTCTCATCAGCCGAACCAAATGGATCATAATCAGCGTGTAAAATGTCAAGGTGCATCTTTCAACTGTTATTATATTTGGTTTTTCTCATTTATTGTCTAATATGTTAAAAGAAAACTTGTCGTTGTCGATGAATGCTCACCTTTATTTCACCTTCCTTATCTTTTCTTTCATTTACACTACTTTTATTTCTCTTTCTGTTTCCTCCCTCTAATGTCTAGTAGGTTAAAAGAAAGCTTGTCCGTGTCCATTTGTGTTCGACTATATATGTACATATGTTTTTCCCACCAACCTTGTCATTATATAGGTTGATGTCTTATTTGTTGTCAACATGAGGCCTTTGATGCTTTTTAAGATGGTAGCTTTGATTTGTCAGCAGAGTGCATATCACTTGCTGTAATGTAGTTATGTACTTATGTCCACATCATATTCATAGCTTTTATATTACTGTGAGATAGAAATCTAGCTCATTCAGCTTCTTGGAAACTGCTGTACGTCTGAAGGAATCATCTGAAAAGGCTTTTACCTGTTTTCTGTTGCAAAGATGATAATAAATAATAGTTTATATGAATTAAAGTTGAGAACCCCAAATCATTTTGGGTCTAATAAGGCTTTTCTGTTGTTGTTAATGAATTGAAGCTGAGAACAAAAGAAATATTATTCTTATCTGGAAGCCAGTTTGAGCTGATTGTTGAACCCCTTAGTTTTTGGAGCTGCAGCATGTTACATGAAAATTGATTTGACACCCACTTTTAATTAATTGCTGTCCAATTTTCAGTTTGCTTTTGAATTTGAATAGTCTTGGCAATTGATTGAGAGTATGTACTGATTTTAGTCCTTGGCAATTTGCTCTCATTAATAAATTGATGTGACAACTGACAAGTGAATGCAATTGGCAATTTGCTCTCATTAATAAATTGATGTGACAAGTGAATGCAATTGGCAATTTGCTCTCATTAATTCTCTTGTTTGCATTTTTCATTGTTAACAGTGTTGACCAGCAAAGCTAAGCATCTATTGGAGCAGAATGTTCAAGCCTTAAATCAAATTGACAGTAATATGTCATTGCTGAAGGTAAGCTTATCCTTCCTGGAATGAGAAATGTGGGAGATTTTTCGTCTGTGAACTCAACATGTACAAATGAAAGAAATTTCTTCTTTCTATATGAAAATACTAGGTTTGTCTCGTATGGCTGTGAAGCTTTCCTTAATTTCATGTCCCAATATAGCTTTTAAGTTTCTAAGACTATCTGAAAAGTTGAGTAATTTCCCCCTTCCCTTGGCAACCCGGTAGGCAGAGGACCATGGGACCCTTCTTCAAGGCACTAGAATAATGGTACAGACAAACATTTTGGAGAGTTCATTATTGAATCTTACAATGTCAACTGAAATTGTCATGATTTAGTACCGTTCCCCAGATAATGACACTCTAAAAAATTGTTAGTTGCAAATTATGTAATGTTAATCGCTGCATCCCAGAATTAGTTGTATGACTTGTATCTACTAATTTTTTTTAAAAAATTGCACTTCGCTTGTATGGTTCACTCTCCACCTGTCTTTTCTCGTTACCTGCTCTCTTACTTTATCCCGCCACTTTCTTACTTGACCTCTATTTTTTCTCTCTATCCAGTTCAAAATTTTTATTTCACATTAAAGGACTATCTTTATTTCTGTGCCAATAGCTGTCACTCAACCTTTTTTGTGGTGGAGAGAGTATGAATTTTCAAATCCTACAAAATTTGAGTCCCTCTAATTTATATAACCAGTCATTACAAGTAACGGCACAATTGCCTGGTGGGATCACGACATTACATTCACTTATTCAAGTCCTATTTTATCTTTACTCAGCCAAAGCTCAATCATTCTGGATGCCTCTTTTAACCGTCAATGATATTGTATTTTCTGTACTCGTCATCTAGTATTGGTTGCTGCTCTGTATGATGCTCATCACGGTTGTGGGGGTGTGTTTGCTGTTACCCTTCCACTTCGCACGGACACTCATGTGGGTTGGGGGTGTGAGTTGTTATTCTTTGAATCTGAACAGCATACAAACAATATGGTTCTGCACTAAGGTTGAGCTCCTTCATGAGACCAAAATCCCCAGTAACTATATTTTTATGGTTGCTCAACGGTTCTGTGGTTCTGCCCCTTCTGATAATGTTGGTACCTCTTTTTTTAACAAATATATGTGTTCAGTTGCAGGATAACATTGATCTCTTTTGTCGTACAAGAGATAACATTAGTAATATCCATGCCCTCCTGAATGAGTATGTATTATTTACCTTTTTCTCAATTTATGAGAGCTAAAACTTGCCATGTTTTCTGCTGATGTGTTGTAATGGTGTATCCTTGAATAACTGCAGCATGAAAGAGCTTTCAGGAAAAATCGGCCAGATGCAAGAGCTTCCAATATCAATTGATCAGAATCTTGCGAGTAGTATTTTGCCACGTACAACTTCGGTAGCTTCTCATGTCTTTAAAGACTTTAAATTTTGGTATTGCATTTGATACAAATAATTGCATATATAAACCAAGTTCTTCAGGAGAAAGCTATGAAATATTTGCCAAAGTTGGTTGAGATGGATAAAGTCAAGTCAGCAATAGAGATTCACCAATTCTTTTCTCCTCATCCAGTGCGCCAGTCCCTCTTCACTTTTTCTCTCCAGGATTACTACCCTTTATCTCCCCCTTTCGCCGTTTTCTGGTGCCCTTCCCTCCATCTTTCACCACACTCACTGCTCTCATATTACTTCTTAATTTTCACTGCAACTTTCTTCATCATTATATTGAGTTTTCATGTGAGAAAAGTCTGGTTACCGCCTCAGCTTTTGTTGGTCAGTTTGTAATTTTGAAATTAATTAACCTTTTGATTCAATTATCCCTATGTGTTATGTGTGGAAGGGAAAAACTGGTATCTTTCACTTGTAGCAAGATGCTTTATGGATTTCCTACAGTCAATTCGCTTGCCTTCTCACATTGAACTCATTCAATCTTATTTTTCCTCCTCTTGCAACTTGTAAGGGTAAGTTTTGTGTTCATGATCTGAATGCAAACTGACATACTTGTTTATCATTGACGTTTCAGTAGATAATGATGTTTGGCATGCATAACGGATTGCAACCCAAGCTGGAGTCAAGATGTTGATAGAGGAATTTCAGGAGTGTATGGGTGAATATTCTGAACTGCGAGTACAGAAGCTTCTGTTGTAAATTTAGTTAGGACCACTTATGTTGTGTACGATTCAGTTGCATATATTGGGTCTATGTGTAGAGAACACAATTTTGGAACCAGCCAGTTAACATCAAGAGAAATTGGATTTGGAGAATGACATAATAAAACGCAGAGGTTACGGACTGCTATAAGAGCATGTACCTCAGAGCATCTAGCCATCCATTCCCGTCTCTTGATATGGAGCTAAACTATGTATAGGGTGATGTCACTGAAAAGTATGAAGTAAAGAATATAACATGCTAGGGTTCCCATTTACACTTATAACCCTGTTCTTACCCCCAGATAGGCCAGTGTGTTGCTAGTTGTTAGGTCTCAAACAAGGGTGTTTCTGTACCTTTCGTTCGAGTATTTCAGACTCAGCAGCTTTTGTTTTACAAAAAAAAAAAAATATTATTGTTGTGTATTAATTTATGGTGAGTAGAACTAATTGCTTCATCTTTGTATTGCTGGCCTAAACAAGGCATTGTTGTAGAAGTTAATACTGATCTTTGGGTACATTGTAATCTAATTTCTCCACTGAATTGGTTGGAAAGATATCTACTATCAGCTTTTGGTATTAACTGCATGGAATTGGTTTTAGCTCAGACGTGATGATGCTCTTAGCTGCACAGAACATAACTTTCTGAGAGTTGTAGACTTTCCACAAAATTTTGTAGTGTGCTATAAACTGGGGACTTTTATTGTAGATGCTAAAATAAAGCCTGAAACAATTTGTGGATCAACTTGTTCTCAAAACAATGGTCTGTTTTCTCTATCCCTCAACAACTTTCTCTGCCATGCTCCAAAAATATTGTCATAAATTATGACCAAATTTACATTGTCATTCCACTGATGATATGAAAAAAAGAGTGTAATTTTTTTCTCTCTTCCTAATTTTTATGAAAACCTCACAACGTTTATAGTAGAAAATGAAAATATTCGGATGTGTATAAATATACAATAAAATGATATTCATCTGTGGATCTTAAAACTAAAAGGTTATGACTAATGATATAATTTTTTATGTACTTTTTCATGTATTGCAATTTAATTTTCTGAATGAAAAAACAAAAAAAAATTCTGAAAAGTTGTTGCATATGTATTACAGTTCTATTGAGTCAAATTATTCATCACTTTTTTCCTCATCAGTTCACACCGTGAATAAAAACCAATTGGTCATGGTATAGGCCAATTTTGTGATGCATCTGATTTCAATTCGAATCCTATTCAAGTTTGGTTCACTTCGGCGAAAACAATTTTGCTTGTATTGTTTTCGGGTATTTGAATTTTTAGATTAGGTCATTGGATTTCCAGCGACTTAAGAAATATTGCTTTTTCAAAGAAAAATTCAAAAATTCTTAAATGACCTGATATTTTCAGATATTCGATCATGGAAGCGGGTTTTTTAGATATTGATCTCCAAAATTATTTGATTGAATTTTCTTGCTTTAGATATTTTAAGATATCTGAAAATGAAAAATTTCGATCTATATCTGATACAAAATTTTCGGATATTCGTGAACAAAAAAAAAAGGATCAGATATCCAATTTACTTGATCAGATCGATCGAATCAACCATATCGATGCATACCCCTTAATAAGACTGTAATATTTGTGAACTTAAGTGATAAAAAAGCGCCACAAAATAATTCGACTATAAAAAATCTGAACCCAAATCAAATTTTAAAAAATTAAGTCTAAATAAAAGTGGATCAAATATAAATTTCATAAACTTTAATCAGATCCAACCAATTCTCATTTCTATCCATATTGAAAAGACAAAAGAGTACTACCTCCATTTTTTATTATATACAATGATTTGGCATAAAATTGAGAGGAAAAATATCTAATCGTTGCAAATAATAGAAAATGGAAGTAGTATATTTCTTGAGAAGATAGGCCTTGGATCTACAAACTTCAAGTGCAGCATACAGTAAAATTTTACAAAAGAGAGACTTAGGGGCTTATCCATTTTCTTTATCTTCTCTCTCTTCGTCCTTGAGTTGAAACCATGGCTACCACCTCCCCAAACTTGCATTCTCTCTCATCTTCTTTCTCTCTCACAAACCATTCCTCTAATGTCTCTGCAACTTCTTTCACTTTCCAAATTCCAAAGAAAACACCACAAATTTCCTGTTTTTCCTCCAAAAAGACAGTTTTTGTACACCCAACTGAGCTTCATGGCATGAGCTATGGTTTCTCAAATGTGGGTACCATTGCTTCTGCTCATACCCAAAACAGTTTCAATTTTCATGGTATGTATCTGCTTTACAAGCTGGAATTTCTATGATTCTTTCTTTTGTTTAAGTGCTTTCTTTTTATGTACATTAGAAATAGTATGAGCCTTATTTGATGTATGATTGTTTTTTTTTGTGTCGTTTAATTGATGGGTTGGTATTGTTGTGACAGAAACAATTAGCGAAACAAAGAATTAATGAAACATTGACACGAGGATTTAACGTGGTTCACTAACAAGATGTTAGCTAGGCCTACACACAGCAGGGAAAACTGATTTTATTTGGTTTAGGAGAGATAACATATTACAGAATTGTGAAAAAACACCAGAGGCTGAGAATAATAATAATAATGAGGGTTTATATATACCCTTGTTTGGTTAATCCTAGCGCCAGATAATTCAAGGCATATTTCAACGGGTAGAAACTGATTAATTTTGCATCTTGTTGTTACTAAATTGAATTGTTGTGAGTGGCAAGTAAGAAGTTTTTAGGATTTTATTAGCTTGACAAATTCAGAGAGTGAATTTGTAGGAGAGGTGATGAATTGTTGTACTTGAGTTGGGAATCTTTACCAACGTGGCTAGAGATTCACTGACTAATTGCTTCAAAATGAAGGCTCCGTTTGGTTGTATAGAGAACATTTTTCGATCTATGGCAACATTTTCCAAGGGAAATACGGTTGTAAATTAGCATTGGTTAGTTTGAGATAAGGAGAATTGGGAATGAAGGAGAGATGGGGAGAGGATGGATAGGAGAAGAGAAAGAGGGAGGTAAGGAATATGGGGTATATCTTCCTTTAGAAAGAAAATTGGTTCTATCCTTGGGAGAACTATTTCCACTTCTACAGACTGAACAAGGAAGATTAGGAGAACTACTTTCCAAGAAAAAAAAAGTTTTTCTCCGAACCAAATACTCTTGAAAACGGATTATAGTCCCACATTCTAGAGCCAAAATGGGCAGTGCGTATAAGCGATTATTGGAATACTTGAAGAAAGTTATCGTTGTTTATGGGATGCATTATTATAGATGCTCGAGGAAGTCTTTTGCATACTTGATGATGCATCCGATTCAAGGCTGCCCATCGTTCCGTTCTCTTTTCTTTAGTACCTCAAAAGAAAGAATATAATAGAATGTGAAGCTTTTGATTTTTTAAAATCGAAGTATAACATTCTTGGGGATGATGGGCTGCATCATTGTGATTCAAAAGATCTGCCTTAGTTGTGTAATTATCTGATGGAGTAAATCTTTTTAGCCTTGGAATTGTTTTTCTACAATATTGGCATTTTAAATTCCATAACCTGTTTGAAGCTTCTGTTCCGGCCTTGTACCATTCCCAGGTATTCACTTAATTAAAGTGTAAGATATACTTGTTTTTTTCATGGCTGACTGTGTGGATTGTGGAACCTGAAGAAGGGACTGGAGAAGGTAGGTATGAGTTTAAATATTTGCTCTTTGATATATGTATATAAGTTGGATGTGTTTTGGAAAATGATTTGTCATAGAAGTATCCTAGATAAATTAAGTGTGGCTCCTGCTGCAAAATTTTGGAGCTAGTGTGAGAAGTGAGAACAGATGAGATTGCCTGTTACTAGGCAAGTGACTCATGCATGAAGTTCAGTAGGGAGATTGGCAATTCCCATTGTCCCTGCATAATGGTACTCTTAAGTTATTTCTACTTATCTGCTGAAAGATTGGTGGTATGGCAGCTTTGAAGAAATTTAGGACAAGTTTATCCTGTGCATTAGGTTCCTTTTACTCATGTTTTCTTTCCATTTTCTGGCTTTGGCAATATGTTGCAAATGAAGTTTAGTATTAGTGAAACCAACGGCGCCTTCTCCCTTGAAATTTTAGATTTTGTAGCATGGCGTTTGGAGATCAAATTAGATTTGCATTATTGTATAGTTGGAGACCTAGAAGAGGATAAACAAGCATACCTCACAACCATGATTGTAGGAACTTTTGCTCTTCTATACTATTTGGTCTTAAAAATCAGTTTTGCACGCTTACAATCTTTCTTAAGCCTATAATTCTTTAGGAATTGTACCATTTAGTGGAGAGTATTAGGAATTCAGTAAATATATAGCTTATGGTTAAAATGCAATTTTTTGCGCTTCTAAATAGTCAAAGTATGCCACATACTAGTGATTCTCTTTTCCTATAGCATTGTGCCATGTGTAAATGACTGTGCAATGCTTTCCTGCACTATTATTCGGTGCTAGAAACTTATAATCTATTTATTATTTCTTGTCCAAGATACTTCTTTTTTCTTCAGGAGGTTAAAGGGACACCTGTGTAAAATTTGAATACTTTATATTGTCTTTAAATTTTATGCCCTTTTCTTGACAGTTTTGATATTTCTACAGCTCTTAGTTTGTTACACTCAACTTTGACCTTCTTGGAACTGTTACCTTATAGTGATTTTAAAAAATAGGGTTTGTTTGTGTGCTAGCTGCTAAACAACTCCTAGGTGCTCAGGGTGTGTATGAGTATTATGCATTTAAGTCAGCCATCAGGTTGTTTTACTGATGCATCAAAGTTTCTAAGATCAACCATCTTTTATTTTTGTTTGTGTTTGTGTTTGTAAGATGAGGCTCAGTAGGGTACTCCTGCTAGTATGCATTAGTCCTGAGGACTCATAATGTACTTCCTTAACAATCAAGGAACTACTAATGTATCCTGAATTTAAAGGTGTCAATAGTGGCTTTACCATATTTATATCTCTTTTCACTCCCTTTATTAACGGAACTGAGTTGTGTGGTCCCATCTACTGATCATATCTGTCTTATCTGAATTTTCATACGTAAGCTTATTTCTCCATGATATGAAAGAATTGAAGCTTCAAGAGATATCAATTAGTGTGCGTTCTCTTCACCTTAGAAAAGTAAGTTTCAGGGTTGCTTGGGGGCTAACACAAGGTGAAATTAGGGTTGACAGGTTCAGTCAGGTCTAATAAATTCAGTTTAGACAAGTTCAGGTGAAGAGAACACACCCTTAGTCTGTTTGAATAGTGCTTCTAGGATGCCAGATATGTAAAGTAGAGACTTTGATTCTGGCATTTACTGAATCAAGTACATTATTGTGAATCGATTTAACAAAATAGTACATGCAGATGCAGTTTCTTCCATGAAGAGGCCTGGCTTGGGTAGGGATCTCATGGTTGCTCAGGCTACTGAAGCAGTTGCAACAACCACAGAGGCGCCTGCTGCTTCTCAATCCAAATCCACTAAAAAGCGTGAAAAAATCAAGTACCCTCGGAGAGTACTTGATGTATATCAGATCCTTCAGGTCCCCATCATAACTGAGGCTGCAATTAAGAGTATCGGTGATGAGAACACCCTCCTCTTCACTGTTGATGTTCGTGCTGATAAAAAGATGATTAGGGATGCCATCAGTAACTTTTTTGGTGTTAAAGTTCGAAAAGTAAATACTTTGATCAGGTGAATACTGGAAAACACTTTTTTGGATATCAAGAATTTTGTTTTTTTGGTTTTTCTCGCAAATGATTACAAACAGGCCTTTGATTATTGATTTTATGTTGTGTTTGCAGGCCTGATGGAACAAAGAAAGCATATATTATGTTGAGCAAAGAGTACAATGCTTCAGATCTTGCGAAGAAGATAGGAATTTTTCCTAACAGTAACTGAGTTGAATGATTTTAGATGTATAGCTGTGGCCTTCTTTCTCCTTTCTTGACGAATACAGCTATTTTTGAAGCCTCATTTCGAGGTAGGAGTTAGCTGCTGTAAGATGAATGTTTGTTTCTATAGTGCATCTCTCAAGTGCGTAACTCATTCCTGTTGTGCAGTGTTCACACACTTAAGTTGGTGCATTTCGATTTACACATCTGTATTTTATGTATGCGGTTGTGGTGTTAAGCTTCAAGCTGGTTCAAAATGGTCTTAGTTTGGGCTAATGGTTGCGTAGAAAGAGTTTGCAGCAAGTGTTTAGAGTTGAAGCAAGAAGCAACAGTTTCTTTCCTATCAGTTTGTTTTTGATCAAAATTTTTATATGTAACTACCTTCCAAATGAATTTAGTTCCAGCTCTACTTCATGAATTATCAGCACCATGGTAAACATCGCGAATTTATGTTTTGCTACATTTTCTTGTATATTTTTGATACAGAAAAGAAAACTAGGATAAGGCTCCTAATATGGGGCCAGCTTAAAACATCCTTGCGGATGATATATGGCTCAATATCACTTTTCTGAATTGATAATGTATGGTAATGCAAGTTTGTAAAGGTATGATTTATTTTAAGGGCTGATAATGACATGTGATTTCTTTTACAAATTAAACTAAGCATCTACTAAATGGGTTGTTAGAGTATGTTTAATATAGTCCTAGTTTTTTCCTCCTAAAGATCTTTTTATTTGACACTTGTTAATGGTTCACACATGTTTATACCTCATAATCTTTCAATATAGAATCAACAATTGAGTTCTTCGCATTTCTAAAGGATTATACCTATTAGTTAGTTTCTTTTAAGTACTAATACTCTCGGAATTTCTAATCATACTATTAATACTCTTTTATGCATGTTTACTCTTCGAATGTGTGTCTCGAAAAGTATTATCTCTTGATCTATGACTTACTATTAGCAAATTTAATTAAAGAATTAATCAGATAGCAAATGTTAACAATATGAACCTAATCAATTAGAGATTTTCAATAATTAATGAACACGTTACAAGGTTCATAGGATAATGTATAGATTTTCAAATCCATTGAACAAAGATATAAAAAATTTAGATATAAGAAGGAAACTTTCTGCATTTTTTTTGTTGTTTAAATTCATGTTATTCTGAAATTAATTTTGATATTTTTTTCTAAAATTCTACTCAAAGTTAAACTTAAAATATATTAAACTTTAATCAAGCTATCTGAATCATGATATAAGATAAATTAACATGATTACTAAATTAACTCTCTATTTTCCTTAAACTTTTTTTCCTACTTTATTTCTTATTTTCGCCGATTTAACTCTATTTTTTCCCAACTAAACTTCATCTTCCATGAAATGAATTAAACTTTACTTTAACTTAATTCAATTCAACTCAACTCCATTAAATTCAATTCTCCAGTGACGAATACATATAAAATACAAAGAAAGAAAGGAGAATTTAAACCGATGATCTATCATTTACAACACCTCAATTTTAACCATTAGGCCAAGACTTTAACGCCATACCAATTTTTTCTCAATTTCGAGTTGGTTAAAAGTCAAAACCAAGAGGCAAGAGCTACCATTTTCTTTTCCAATGGGAAGAAGAGAGACAAATACTATGTCTAAAATTCTAAACCTTTGGTCCTCTCTAATTTAAAATCCCATTCAAAAACCCCTAACAAGTACTATAACCAACACTTCCTCCACTCTCTTTCTCTCTCATTCTCTCTTTCCGCCGCCACCACAAAAATGACCTCCGCCATGAACTTCACCGTCAAACCTCATTCCCCTTTTCTCTCCACCACAATCCGCCATTCTCAACACTCCTCTTTCTCTCTCCTCTCTTTCCCCCGCTCTTCTCCTTCCTCCATCCGCATGTCTCTCCGCGACGACGGTCCTTCCATCGCCGTCGTCGGCGTCACCGGCGCCGTTGGTCAAGAATTCCTCTCCGTACTCTCCGACCGCGACTTTCCTTACCGTTCTATCAAGCTTCTCGCAAGCAAACGCTCCGCCGGAAAACAGATGTCGTTCGAAGGAAAAAATTACGTCGTTGAAGAACTCGACGCTAATAGCTTTGATGGCGTCGACATTGCGCTTTTTAGCGCCGGTGGATCGATTAGTAAACAGTTTGGACCTTTGGCTGTTGAAAAAGGAACTATTGTTGTTGATAATAGTTCTGCTTTTAGAATGGTGGAGGATGTTCCTCTTGTTATTCCTGAGGTTAATCCTGAGGCTATGGCGCATATTAAGGTTTCTAATCGAAAAGGAGCTTTGATTGCTAATCCTAATTGTTCTACTATTATTTGCTTGATGGCTGCTACTCCTCTTCATCGTCGTGCTAAGGTTTGTTGTTCTTTTTCATTGTTGAAGTTTTTGTGTTTTTCGTTTGTGTTGAAAGTCGATTTTATGGTAGAGATAGTTGTGATTATGACTTCCGATGTGTAAATGTTAAGCTCAAGAAATTTAGATTGAAGTTGAAGTTGAAGTTGAAGTTATGATATAATGCTGTTGAATCATTATTATTAGAACTTAGAAGGAAGAAAATGAGACTGCTCTTTTTTTGTCTTTCTCCTTAAGTTGAAAATCGATTTTATGGTATAGACGCTTATGATTATGACCTTCAAATGTGCAAATGATAAGCTTAAAGAATTTATATTGAAGTTGAAAAGGATATAATGCTGTTGAATCATTTTTTGTTGAGTTATTTCAGCTGAATGTAGGGTGAATTGATGAATAATGATATTGTAGTGCTTTAACTTAAATAATGAGGCAGAGTTGCTTCTGTTATGTATAAGGGAGGTAAATTTTATTAGACAGTGCATGTGGTAAATTTTACAGGTTACGCGTATGGTTGTCAGCACATATCAGGCAGCTAGTGGTGCTGGTGCTGCTGCGATGGAAGAACTTGAGTTGCAAACGCGTGAGGTTTATCAAAATCCTTTTATATTTTGATTTCTCATTTGTGCTTTGTAGGGTTTCTAGTAGAAATGGAAGCATTGTTGCTTTTGATTGATGTATTGATCTATATTGCATTGGTTGATGTGAAGGTTTTGGAAGGCAAGCCTCCAACTTGTAACATTTTTAATCAGCAGGTATTTTTAAGTCTTAAATATTTTGCATGATGATGCTTTTTCAACCCTTTTCAACATTTAATTTGTCTCCTAATATTTTTTTCGTGCAGTATGCTTTTAATTTGTTCTCCCACAATGCACCAATAGTTTCAAATGGATACAATGAAGAGGAAATGAAATTAGTAAAGGAAACCAGGAAAATTTGGGTAAGCAATTGAATTTGTTTCCATTGCTAAGCTATCATACATTGTTCAGGGTTTTTAGTTGTGGCTTTGGTTTATCACTTTATTGCTTGTTAGTTTACATGGATGTTTTTGAGTAGTTGGCAATAACTTTTCCTCATTTCTCTTGTAGAATGATATTAATGTCAGAGTTACCGCTACATGTATAAGGGTTCCTGTTATGCGTGCACATGCTGAGAGTGTAAACCTTCAATTTGAGAATCCCCTTGATGAGGTACCTGCTTCAACTTTTCGATAATCTGATGTACATATTTCTTTTGCTGTCAGTTTCATATGTTTTATAAGAAGTTTCCATGAGATTATGAAACGCAAAAGCAGCAAAGATCATTGTTGCTCGTAAATAATCTTGTAGTAAAGACAAGGTTATTTCAGAGCTGATTCATTGATGTAACAACTTTTGCAAGGAAAACTTGTCTGAGCAAATAGGTCTAATCTACAATTAGGCCCTACCATTTACATTACTCTTTTCCATATATTGAGGATTCAAAGTGCTCTTTGCACCAAAAGAAAGCAAATTGGTGACGTTGTGGCTCATAGTTAATGGCTATGATTGCTATACTAGCACCATGTTTTATTTACATTGGTTGATTTTCAGGCGAGTCATTACCTGCAGTAATGAATGAACCAATTTATTAATCACTTGGAAATTGGAATAGGTTGATCCTTTATTTTTTTGGCTGTCTAAGATCAGCTTGCCATTGTGACTCTGAGGTAGCAAAGATGCGCTTGTTGAGATGGATATGCGGGAACACATTAAAAGATGGAATTCGGAACAAAGACATGCGAAAGAGGGTTAAAATTGTAGAAGATAAGATAAGAAAGAACTGATTAAAATGTTTTGGGCTACATAAAACATGACTAGATATGACGCACTGGTTATCCCCTCGAAGAAAAAAAGATATGACGCACTGGTTAGGGCAGCGGAAAGTTGACAATTGGAGATTTTGTAAGTCAGAAAGGCTAAAGATGACTTGGATAGAGGGTGTTAAAATGATAGAGGAAAATTAGGTTTGCAGGAGCTTATAATGTTTGAAGAGATTGGTGGCAATGATCGATGTGCGCGAGTACTAGAGATAAAATCTTGACTTGTGGTGTTGACCTCATTTGTTGGGAATTTGGGATCAAGGCTCTGACATTGTTATTGTTATAGAAAATGGATCCCATAAGAGAATATGCATAACTATCTGTCTAGATAAGTTCCCTTGGCCGTTAAGGTGCAGTTTACTTCCTGTCTTTCTCTAACCAAGTTACTGTGCAAAATAGCTTATGCTCAGTGGCTATATCCTCTCTTAAGTTTTTAGTTGATTTTCCTCCATTTTATATTGTGTTGATTATGCCCTATAGATTAGGTTAACTTGAAATACCATATTAGATGATCACATGGTGGGTTGTTCTCACTACCTCCAAGGCTTAGCTAATGTATTATGTATCACTTGCTTTCTGTATATGATGCACAATTTAATACATAGTTTTAGTTAATCAAGTTTTTTTTTTCATATATGTAATGCAAATATTTCATGTTTTGGACATCGACAAGCTACCATCCCGAATGTGTTAAATTGTGCATCATTTGCCTTCTCTATACCTCCTCTTTGCATATCATTACAACACCACCTCATCCCTTTTAAAAGACCTCCTAAACTCAATTATATTCTCATTATTTTTTCATCATTACCCCTCTTGAGGTTATCCCCAGTCCGAATATTCCCTAAGAGAGTACCACTCCGTGCAAATTCTTTGTGATAGGACACTGCAAGAGAGATCTTGGAGAATGCTCCTGGTGTGGTGGTAATAGATGATCGTGCATCAAATATCTTTCCGACCCCCTTGCAAGTATCCAACAAGGACGATGTTGCTGTTGGCAGGATAAGGCGTGATGTCTCTCAAGATGGAGATACTGGGTATGAGCCTCTCATGCCATTCTACCCTCCACTTTCTTCTATTTGTCAGTTTTAGAATAGTAACGACTCAAATTGGTTATCTTTGCAGGTTGGATATTTTTGTTTGTGGTGATCAAATACGCAAGGGAGCAGCACTTAATGCCGTCCAGATTGCCGAGATGCTGCTATAGATTTGTTTCTGATGGCTGATCTTGTATTTTTGGTGCTGGGGTGTACGTGGTGTATAACAGCAGCTTATATTCCCCCCCCTCTTTTTTCTGGAAAGAGTTTTGTGATTTAGCAATCTGTATCATGCTGATCTGTACAATCGAGTGGTAATTTTGTTTTTCGAGGTGAAATAAGGTGTCTGTATTCATTTTTGTTTTGCAGTGTATCTGGGGGACTGGTAACATCACACATGAAATTGCCATGGGTTCATGTTGAAATCTGTTGCCTGTGAAGTGCCCTCCCCCTCCTTTCGTAACACGCATATACTGATATACTAAAGAAAGTTGCAAAGTTTTAGAGGTATGGCAAAAGTTTTACTGACTCCCTCAGTTTTGTTGTCCTATGCTCATCATTTGGTACTTAATAATAGCAAAATATATGGCGCACGCAGTATTACTAAGTATTATACTCTCACTTGAAGTTCATCAATGTCACCGAGGTTCAAATTGAATAATATCCATGACTGATATACTCTCAAACCACAAACGTGACATATTTGACCCAAAATTTCTATCAATTCATGTTCATCAAAATGAACTTACAAATAAAATAGTGTTGGTATGTGACAAGCTTACAACTACAATTTATGTGGCATACTGATAAACCTTTAATTGATTAATGGTCAGTCTATAATTATAAAGTACTGTTGATGAAAGAGTCATTTTTCATTAACTAATAATCCCTCTTAAATGAAAAGCAAGTTGAAGTAAGCTAATAGGTTTATCAATGTGGGTTGTTCGCGGGCATCAGTTTCAATTTTGGCATGAGCTTGGTATGTGCCTGACACGACACGATTTTTCCTTGTCATGTTTCAGGCTCAGCATCGCCCTACCCGTGCTCAGCTCTTCATATACCTATCGTAAATTAAAAATACTAACTACTTTGTGAAAGAAATTTGAGCCCTTAAGGAATTGTTTCTGACATTTAAACTTGTAGCTATCTAATCTCCTTATTCATTTCCTAGAAAAAGAAAATTGAAAGTTGTGGTTGCCAAAAAAATCTAAGCGAACTTAATCTTACGTTTGAGGAAGCTCAGAGTTTTGATTTGGATGAGGTTGTTTAGAGCAATTGATGCTATTAAACAAAGATATTACTACATTAGTTCGTTAATTGGAGTTTATCATTATACTTCCTCCATTTTGTTTTAAATGCAATAAAGGAATATCTTATGTCTCAATAAAAAAATACCCCTTTGTTGTATTTAAGGCTCCGTTTGGTATGGCGTAAAACGTTTTCCCGGAAAACTGTTTTCCTCTATTTTCAGTTTTACATTGTTTGGTTGGCAAAAGAGTGTAAAACCATTTTCCCTTGGGGTAAAATTACTCTCCCAATGATGGAAAACCATTTTCCTTTCAAAATGAAGGGAAAACTATTTTCCTTATCTCTCTTGTACACTTCTCTCACTACCTCCTTACTTTCCCTTTCATTTTTCTTTCATTTCATCATTTTTCTTACATCGAACCAAACAACGGAAAACTAATTTTGGAATTATGTTTTCCATTGTAAATTGTTTTCCATGAAAATCATTTTACACTGAAAATATTTTACGCCCTACCAAACGGAGCCTAAAACGAAACGGAAGAACTATATACGATTTGTATGGAAAATTAAAAAAGGTAGTACACTGTACATGTGTGTGACTATAGAAACCTTCCCTCCCTGAAGCTACAAACTTATTCTTTTCTGGTGCGCCATTCTTTTGTCATGAATATTCTGTATTTACACGTGCTAAAAAACTGGGACAAAGAAAAACAACCAAAATGAATAAACTCCATGCACAAGCAAGGAATAGATTATCATGAGGGTATACTATTTTCCCTACATTCTACTGTTTACGATCGTTTCTCATGGTATAAATACCTCCATTTGCATCTTCCTACATAGCTGCAACTCGATTTCTCGTCCCTTTCACCAAAAAAATTTGATTTACAGTTTAAGAAAAGCCCCCAACAGTGAGGGAATAGTACATTGTAGTAGGAAAGAAAGTAACACCATGGGAGCAGAACTATCAACTGCAATTCAAGATAAGATAATAGAGCTTGAGAAACAAGTTACGTCCATGAAGATCGAGGTGTCGTCTACAAATGCCAGTTTAGATGCGTCGAAAAAGGAGGCAGAAGAGCTCAAAGAACAGCTATTGAGTTGCGAAAAGGCCCAACAAGACATGGAAATGAAACTGCAGAAGGTATGTGATCAACTCTGTTCTACTGAGTCTGAATTAGAATCTAATAAGCTTGAGTTAGAAATTTCTAAGAAAGAATTCAACAAGCTTCAAGATCAACTTTCCATATATAACAATCATAGTCAGAATATTGAAATGGAACTACGTAGAGTACAAGATCAACTTTTTGCAACTACTTGTGAGTTGCAATGTGCAACTGATCAATTAGAGGCTTCGAAGAAGAGGGTAATGGAGCTTGAGGAAGAGATTTGCAGTTGTAAGAAGGAAACTAAAGAAGTGGAAACGAAATATCAAAATGTGCAGATTCAGATTTCGGAATATGAATCCGAGTTAGTATCTACTAAGAACGAATTGAATTCCTCGAATGAGAAGGTAAAAGAGCTAGAGATTCAGCTTGTGTCTTGTAAGAATGAAAACGAAGATATGGTAATCGAAATCAGAAGGATACAAGATGCAATTTCTAGTATGAAACTTGAGTTAGAATTAGCTAGAAATCAACTAGAATCCTCCAATAAAATGGTAATAGAACTTGAGGAACAAGTTTTCAATGGTAAAAGAGATGGTAAAGTTGTGGAAGAAGAGTTACAAAAGGTACAAGATCAACTTTCTGTAACCAATAATGAATTACATTCAACCAAGATGTTGTTGGAGTCTTCTGAAAAAGATGCACAAGACTTGAAGCGTCAATATAATATTTGCAAGACAAAAGTTGAGCATATGGAAGTAGAGATAAAAGATGTATCTGATCATCTTGGTTTGAAGAATAATCCCAAGGTGAAGTCCACTGATAAAAAATCAGAAGTTTCTATATTACAAAATGAGATTGGTCTTGGTCATGTGTTGGAGTTTAAAGATCAATTCGACATTTCGAGTTGGGTTCTTCCGGACACTCGTGAAATTCATAATAATAAGCACAATGATGGACCAATGTTCATATCAATTGACCATGAAGATGAGTAATTTACTCAATGAGATTTATCATGTACTTTTTAGTTTTATGACTTCGTTTTTAATAAATAACTTTGATGCAGTGTTAAGAAGATAGACATGTCAGTAGCATAGATCTTATAGCATCTTCATCAATGAAAATTATCGCTTAATTACTATTCTATATTATAAGTATCTATATTTATATATTCTTCTAAATAAATTTAGTATAGATCATGATTGTAAGCATCAATGATTAGATCCACTACCTCAATAGAGCAAACCCCCATCGTTCGTTATTAATTACTAGTTTCACTTTCACTTTCAATTTACGTTAGACAATGCAAACTCTTAATCATTAATATCGTCAACTATTAACCAACAAACAACATAAACGACAACATACGATAGTAGATGATAATGAGCATGAGAAGCTCGCGAGCAGCTCGGGTTCAGCTCGGTCAAAGCTCAGCTCGAGCTCGGGCTCGGCTAGGAACTTCAAAACGAGCCGAGCCGAGCTAGGCAAAGCTCGACTCGTAAAGCTCGTGAACAGCTCGATTAATTATTTTATACTAAAAAAAATATTTTATATTTAAAAATTATTTGTATATATTAAAAATTATCTATATATATTAAAAATTATATTAAGTCAAGCCTGAACCTAATCGAGTTCATGAGCCGAGCCTAAACGAGATCACGAGTCGAGCCTAAATGAGCTCACGAGCCGAGCTCGAGCCGCAAATTCTAATCACGAGCACGAACCGAGCTTGGCTCCCCCAAGTTCGAGGAGCTCATAAAAAGTTTAACGAGCTCGAGCCGACTGCCGAGCCCAGTTATATTCGGGCTCGGCTCGGCTCGCTCGATAAGCACCCCTAGTCTAGACAACGATCATGTTTTGGCTTTAGCATAAGGAGTTCTTTGTTTACTAGGTATCCATGACCTTAACAGCATATGGGGCACTCTCATCAAGAGTGGTTGTATAATCGACAACATGTTTATATTGAACCATATATGTAATTGAAAATGTTGTCAAAAGTTGTTCAATTCATAGTAGTTGTGAATTAGGCACAACTGAACCTTATTATTTATAATATTGAGAATATGGGTGGCTAAGTGCCAACCCTTCTAGTCTTACAGCTAAAAGCAAGGATGGATATAAAACTCTATGTATCCCGACTTTTCAACCGTATCAAACGACCACAGATCACTACTGCGGTACCAAGATATGGAAGATCGGAAAACTACTCATATTCCTACCATCCCACCATCATCACCTCATGTTGTCATCTTCCCTTTACCAATCCAAGGTCCAGTCAACTGCATGCTCAAACTAGCTGATCTTATTCTTAAGTTAAGCGATGCTACCATATCTGTCACCTTCCTCACCACCGAGTTCATCCACAGCCGCCTTCTTCTCCACTCAACTGCGGCGGCCCGGCTTTCGGACACCTCTCCTCACTTCCGTTTCGAGACCGTGCCCGATGGGCTCGGACACAACGAGAACCCCCGGGGAACCTATCAGCTTGTTGACTTGACCATGACCCTAGAGGGTCAGGCTCAAGCCAAAGGTAGCCAGCTAAGAGAAGTGCTGGCTTATGGCTCGGTTGAACCAGAACTTAAGAAAGTAGTGACATGTATTATAGCTGATGGATTTTTTGGGTGTATGGTGGATGTTGCTAAAGAGTTGAAGGTGCCGCTTGTTTATTTTGAAACTATTAGTCCTTGTGGACTTTGGACTTATCTTTGTGTTCCTAACATGATTCGAGCTAGTGACCTCCCTTTCCAAGGTTAGTCTTCCATCTAATATTATTTCCTACTGTGCTAGCTATCAATGATATATATTTAGCAATTTCTAATATTGATAGTAGCGAGTGATAGCCTAGTGGTGTTTAATTAGTGCCAGATTATGTACCAAATATAATGTATATTATTGCTCTATGTGGAACATTGGGGTTTGGCCATCGATCAACTTAAATGAGGTTTCCACCCAAAACCCAATTTCTCGCTTTTGTTCTCCTTTATGAGATACTCTATGTGAATGTGTAAACTGTTAATTAATGGGGTTTGTCCATAATTTTTGAGTTTAATGTGAATCTCATCGAACTCTGGTTGTATATATATGATTAATTGTTAACCATGATACTATGATTGAGCTAAGAGGAGGAAGAGTTGGGTATACAAGATCATACAGGTTAATATTTGTAGATTCATTGCTGACTGCTGAGCACTTTGGGTCCTAATTAATGAGTAAACATATCTCCCATCTAGGATTTTGAAATCTAAATCAAGGTAGTAATATTATATGGGCATGATTGCACTTTGCAGTTTGCATGCTCTGGCTGATGTCAATTTTTAATCTAACAAAAACAAGCAGCTAGTAATTTAGTGAGACTTGTTTCTCCTATATCAACAACATAAATTAGAAGTGTTTTTTTTTCACTTTCAAGTACTAAAACGTTTTCAAGTCACATGTAGGAGAGGAGGACTTAGATGCAGCAGTAACCAGTGTGCCAGGGATGGAAACCTACTTGAGGCGCCGGGATCTCCCGAGCTTCTGTCGTGCTTTCAACCCGAACAGCCCTCGCATCCAGCTTGTACTCAAGGAAGCACAAACTTTTTCAAGAGCTCAAGGACACATATTGAACACCTTTGATAAGCTTGAAGGTGAATTCTTTACTCACATGCAAGCTTTATGTCCTAATTTGTACAACATTGGACCTCTCCACTTGAACCTCGAATGTAGGATAAAACAAGAATCCGCCAAGTCATTTTCAAACAGTTTATGGCAAGAAGATAGAAGCTGCTTGGTGTGGCTTGATGCTCAACCCCAAAAATCAGTCCTCTTCGTGAGCATTGGAAGTCTTGCGGTCATGACAAAGGATCAGCTCATGGAGATTTGGTGTGGTTTGATAAATAGTAAGACGAGGTTTCTGTGGGTTAGAAGGCCAGACTCGATAATCAAGTCGAACAATGAGGAGGCTGATCAAAGCCAGTATTCGGAGGTTCCCTCTGAAGTTATAGAAGGCACAAAAGATAGAGGTTGTATTGTTAGATGGGCACCACAAGAAGAGGTCTTAGCGCATAAAGCAATTGGCGGGTTTTTGACTCATAGTGGTTGGAACTCGACTTTAGAGAGTATAGTTGCAGGTGTTCCAATGATTTGTTGGCCATTCTTCGTCGATCAACAAGTGAATAGCAGGGTTGTAAGTGAGGTTTGGAAGATTGGATTAGACATGAAAGACAATTGTAATAGAGTTGTGATTGAAAAGATGATCAAAGATCTTATGGGAACTCGAAAAGACGAGTTCTTAGCAAGGGCTGATGAAATGGCTAAGTTAGCCGCTCAAGCTGTGGCGGAAGATGGATCTTCCTATAACAGTTTGAATCGTTTAATCGACGATATTATGTTCATGAGATTTCCTATACAAGATAACGTTCTCTTGGACTAAATAACAGAACTGCATTAACAAATAGTAGGAAGTAATCTAGCTAGAAGTTGCCTTCAACTTTGCTCATAATCTAAACAATTTTATATGCTTAGTATTTCAATCTTTCTTTGAGTGTTTATGTACGTCGTCCTCTAAAGTTAACACAAGTTCTTATATGAGATGGGTGTATAGTGATTTACGCTACAATAGAGGTAAAATTTTGTCCGAAATAGTTAAATACCAAGACTATATTCACCAGTATATATACTTGACCTCATTATCGAGATAGTTAATCTGCTTTGTATGTTGCTCAAAATCCAGTGTTTTAAGCGTACTAAATACGTAGAGACTAACCGTCATGTTGATAGTACTTAAAAATTTTAAAATTTAATATTGGAATTGAAAAAAATAATTATTTTTCATTTAGTAGATATTAAAAAAATACAAATTCCTAATCTACTTAAGATACATGATTACAGCATGAATACAATATGTTAGTAGGATTGGAATGAGAAACCAAACATGAAACGGAGCCATTGTAATAAGGAGAATTTATCATCATAAATTCCAAGTTTGAGTGATCTTCCTATATTAATCCCAAATTTGATTTATGTAACTAATCCCAAATTTAGTGATACTCTTTTCCATGGCTGCAAACACATGGGGAGATGATGGCCTTTGAAGACATTTAGTGGTTGAACGAAAAATATAAAAAACAATAAGCAGTATAAGGCTTTTAAAGTCAATGGAGAGGGTCTCACCAATCACCACAGAGTCAATTTAAGTAATCTCAACCGCATATAAACCAAAATCGGGTTCCAAAAAGTACTGAAACACTCCAAAAATAACCAGATTTGAAGGCTATAATACACGCTTTTATACATAGCGGGAGCCTATACAATACAAGTATACAACAGACCTTGTGGAATATATTCTAAAGTCATAAGAGAACATATCCATGACTAAGGGGGCGTTTGGTTAGGGGGTTACAGGAAAGGGAAAGGGAAATAAGTTGATTCAATTCCCTAAAATCTTGTTTGGATTGGAGTTTTGTTTCTCATTTCCGCTTCATTACCCCAACTTTCTCTATTTTGATTACCCACTACCCCCTCCACTTAGAAATGGGGAATGAAAAATCCTTGACCATCACCTTTGACCACCCAACCCTATCAACAACCACCTCCACCACCCCACTTCTATGACGCCAACCCACCTCTGTCAACCCAACTCTACCCCCACCTACACCACCGCAGCCCCCGCAACCACTGGCACGACAACCACCAAACCACCTCCAATACCCATAAAACCACCAATATAACCCAAACTCGCCTAGAGCCCATATACCCCATAAACCAAACCACCCAAATTCGCCCAGAGGCCACCCCAAGTGCTCGGAAACCACCTAGCCCCTCCCCAATAACCACCCGCAACCCATAGAAATCCACCCAAAAACCCCCGAAACCAACCCCTTCCCACTAGAAACGCACCCTAGCCTGCCGATGTCCCACCCCAGCCATTCGATAACCCACCCTAGACCCACGGAAAATAACCCACGACTACACCATAGATCTGTTTCGTTGCCGGAGACATAGAGGGAGGTGACACAGAGAGTAGCCCGCGAGAAAAGGAATGAGTGCCGAAAAAGAAGTCACCGGAGAAGAGAGTTGGTTGCCAAAAGAACAAGAGAGGGGAGGGTTTTTTTTCAAACCCTTTCTCTTGTTTTTACTACCAAACATGTATTTTAATTGAGGGGTTTTTGATTCATTTCCCCTCCTAACCTATACTTGATTCATTTCCCTTTCCCCTCTTCTAACCAAATGCCCCCTAAATTTGGACATACAGTGACCTTTGTTTCTATTACGAATATCAAGAGAAATATATAAAACACATTGTATAAGACACTTTAAGTCAATGTGGATAGTTTCAACAACCTTAGTGTCAAGCCAAGGTAGCCCAAAGACCGTTTAGAATATCCTTGATTAAAAAAACACCTAGATCGAAAAGCTCCCAAAATATATTTTTATGGCTCACATGCTTTTGCCTAATCTCATGGCCAGGAAAGCAAATCTCATGGGATACATCTTGGGATCATAGGACACCATTTGAAAGGATGTCCTTGACTAAGAATGACTAAGAATGGGCCAATGGTGGCCTTTGAAGCCATTTCGTGGTTGAATGGAATATGTTAAAAAAACTTATAGGACTTTTTTTAAGTTACGTAAATCATCTAGATTACCAATTAGTAGATCCTGAACCAAGGTGTAGGATGAGCATCCTACACCAGCTCCAAAACGCAAGGCTAGAAGAATGAAACGCACCATTCAACATGCAAAAAAGTAATTGATTTGACAGCTAATGTACATTCTCATTACATCCAGTGTACATGTCGAAAATTCAAAAAGTAATTGATTTGACAGTTACTATTCACCATTTAATAACTGATTTGATGTCAACCATCATCATTTTCCCCCATATACTGTTCACCACTTCTCTCTTTTCCACACTCAACCTCCTTGTACATTCTTGGCTTCGTGGTTGTTAATTCACAAAATAAAAATGTACAATGACAACCCCTCAGCTGAAAGTAACCCAATTCCTGAAGCTGATGTCAAGTGAGTAATTTGCAATCTTTGTACACTGGGTGTGTTGATGTTTGTTCACTAATGAAATTCAATATGTACAATTACAGTCTCATACCGAAATTCACCACTTCTCTCTTTTCCACACTCAACCTCCTTGTACATTCTTGGCTTCGTGGTTGTTCATTAATAAAATCAAAATGTACAATGACAACCCCCAGCTGAAAGTAACCCAATTCCTGAAACTGATGTCAAGTGAGTAATTTGCAATCTTTGTACACTGGGTGTGTTGATGTTTGTTCACTAATGAAATTCAATATGTACAATTACAGTCCCATTACTGAAATATGTCAAGTGAGTAATTTCCAATCTTTGTACACTGGTGTATTTGATGTTTGTTCACTAATGAAATTCAATATGTACAGCTACAGTCTCATACCAAAATTCAATAAAATCACAATGTACACTGATGGTAATTGCTTTGATCACTGAAAATCCCCAAATGTACACTCGTATATTATTGTACACCAAACCATATGCATTTGTACATTAAAAAAATTATTTCACGTGATGAGAGAGAAAAAGCTGACCCACTTTCAAAAATACTGCCAAAAGCCAGCCACATGGGCAAGGTGTAGGATGCTCATCCTACACCTCGGTGTAGGATCTAATTTGCGCTAGATTACCACATAGCCATCCCAAGTAATCACATAAGCCCTCCGAAGGGTCCGACAAATAAACATTGTCAACTACGAAAGAGTCTTGTAACACCCCAGAATAGCAAAGTTTGAAGGCTTTTGGACATTGCAGAAGGTTGGGATAGATACATCAAGAAATGTATCTTAAGTTTAGAAGAGATCATTGGAAATCATATACTTTCTCTTGTTTCGTTTTAAATGTAATAAAGGGGTATTATTTGTTAGATATAAAATATTTCTTTGTTGTATTTAAAACGAAACGGAGGAAGTATGTGTTTTAAGATGGACATATCTTAAGCATTTCGGGACCTTTGGAATATCCCAGATAAAATATACCTGGTTAATTAGAAAAAGTCCTGAATTCCTCTAAAAGTCAATACACAATGTTTAGATATTTTTGGGTCCGAATACACTAGTGGAGAGAAACACAAGGGTTGCGGTCAAAACATGCTGCGTTTTTGGCCAGCAACCCTTGTTGTAGCAGTCCTTCACTAAAAGTGAAGAGCTGCAGTTCTAAAACAAAGCCCTTCTTTGTACAAAGAGTTGCGGTTTTGACCATAATCGCAGTTCTTTTTGTATTTTTTTACTCCTAAATATATCAAGAAATTTACAACATAAACTAGTAATATTGAAAAGCCGAAAACATCACAGTCGACTTTGGAATAAACGCAAATAATATATCGAGAAATTACTTACAGTTGAAAAACGCAAAAAAATCCTAGATTAACAGTCACTAACGCTTAACAAAAAAACATGATAAATCCTAAAATTTCGACCAAACCCTAGATCTGGATGTTGTGTGATGGTGTTCGTTGTTGGTGTGTGCGACGAGAGATTTCGGATATGGATGCAGCGACGACAAAGAAGATTCCGGCAACGTTGGATTGAGAGAACGAAATGACGAGGGGTGTAGTGGCCGTTAGAGGAAGATTGCCTTTGATTTTGGCACGGTCGAAGAAGATCCCGGCGACGTTGTTGGTTTCGTCGACTTTGGAAGAGGTGTGATTGTAGACAGAGATCGGGAAACCTTTTTTGGCGATGTTTAAGGCGAGGTTTTGGCCCATTACTACAAGAAGTGGGGAGAGAGAAAAGATTTGCATTCACCATTGTTGTTGAGGAGAGAGAAACTGTAACACCTTGAAATTTTGCTCCTAAGTTTTTCCGCGTTATTTTTCGTTTCCTTAACTGTTATTTTGCCATTAAAATTAGAATATGTTATCCTTAAAACTTTTATAACGTATAAATATGTATCTTTTTGTTAACTTTATAGTACATTATTTTTTTAAAATTATTTGATTAGAAATTATATATTTTATAGTAGCTAAACTACGTGGTTAAGCTCCGTTTTATATTTTAGCAACTAGCGTTTTGGACCATTTATGTCCCGAGAAAGGTTCGACTTTCTATGTACCCAAGTCTGCTGGTGAAAAATGCTTAGTAATGAAGGGTTATTTTCATAATAGTTGAAGAGTTTATAACCCTCTTGTAATCCCCCCACTTTAATTCCCTTATTTTGATTTTTGTAACCCCCCTCTCATCATCTCTTCTTATCCTTCTTTGGAGATGTTATAACAACATAATTTATTGTCCATAACCCCGTATCAGCCGGCCAAAGTGAAGAGAAAAGAGGAAAAAGAAACTGTTTGGAGCCTCCTATCTTCTCTCTTTTTTGCATTTTCGGCTATTTCAGCACACTCCTTTTGTTAGCATCGTATCTCTTTCGTTTCTTATCGGAATTGGGCGTGTGAGTAGTCGAAATTTATCTACTCGAAAAGATCTTGCTCGTTGTGTGATTTATTTTTGAAGAAAGTGAAAACATGACTGCATTTTTCGTTTCAAACAGACTAGTCCACCGGTTTTTCATGGAGTTTTCAGGAGCGCGTTATTCTCTTCTTTCTCTGTCATTCTAATATTGCTTTCCACCTAAAATCAAGGTAACTAATGGTTTTCCTAGATCGATTAGTATTCGTATAGGGATTATGCTAGTTTTAATAGTTAGGTTAGGTTGTTTTATTGATAGTCTTCATGCTCTTGTTTGAGTTATGTTCATGATTAGTTTAGTTAGGTTAGGAATTTTTTTAATGTATTGTATGAACTAGTATCATGTTAGAGTTTTGGTGGTTATTTAATTTCTTGTTATATGATGGTTCTAGTTATTGTCTTTTGTTTAGCTACTATATATGATCAGGGATTGGTGGTTGTTGGTTTTATGGCTTTTTTTCTGCTTTATTTGACCCTTAATACTGCTATATTCTTGGTTGTTTTGCGGGTTGAGTTTTTGGATTGTTATGGTGCTGAACTGTGTGTAGTTTTAGTACTGTTTGGACTGCCTTTTGCTGCCATAATTAGACTATATTGAGGGCTGTTTGGGCTGTTCAATTGTTGCTCGTGGATGGCTAGGGGAACAGTATTTTGATATTATTTTGTTGTTGTTGTGCATAGGTGAGGTTGTAGCATTAATTTTAAGTAAACTTATGAGCTTTGCTTTACAGTTTCTAGTGTATTAATTACTAGCATGATAAGGTTAAGTGTTTTATTAGTTTGGTCTTTCTCATGTTGATTATGGCTTGTTGTAGTTTTGTGGGGAAAAGGTGGCTTGGATTTATTTTATCTATGATCATTCATAGTATTTTCAAGTGTTTGAAACATTGCACCTATTTTCAGTTTGTGATGAGATTAAATTATATTTTTGGAGTTATTATAATGATTACTATTATCAATATTATTAATTATTATTATTTTGAGAAGAATATTAATTTTAATTGAAATTCTTGGATTGCGATTCTAGGTTTCTGTTGATTTGGTGTAAGGCCTTATTAAGGGCATCCGTGTGATTTGATAATTGAGCAATATTTTATTGTATTTTTTTGTTTGAGAGCAAGATTATCCGGAGGGACATAATCCCAAGGTGAAGAACATGCAAACCATATAGGACGTAATCCTAGGTATACCTTGGTTTTATTGTCGTCCGAGAGGTCGGTGGGGACGTAATCCTAGGAGTATGACCATTCTTAGACACAGGCAGTAGGGAACGTAATCCATAGGCTGTCCTGGAGGTTGCAATCTGACATTACCATAGGAATTGGGTTGTCGACTAGGGTTCAGTTCTCTCTCAAACTATTATCTATATATATTTTTTCGACTTATTGATTTATTTGGTCTCTTGTTTTGTTCCTTAATTCATATATATATATATATATATATATATTTATACATTTTGTTATTTCTTTGTCAACCGTGTTATATTATGCTTTTCTTAAGTGATTTATCTTTTTTTATCCGTGTTTGTTCTTGAATGGTTGTTTTCATAACTTATCTATTAAGTCTCTTATAACTCTTATATGGATCCTAATTGGGTATGGCAGAGCTGTTAGTTACTCCCCACTAATTGTGGATGTTGTTGTTATATTATGCAGGTAAAGATGAAAAGTAGCCCTTTTTGGTTGTGGGTTGTGAGATAAAGATTTATTAGGCTTAAGACATCTTTTTATTTCTTATTTTTGTTAGTTTCGATTTATGAGATTGTTTTGCCTCCTTTTGGATTTTTGTTCTAAACAAATTTGGGATTTGAATTTCAAGTTTGATTAGTATATTATGAACGATAGAGTGACATATTGTAACACCCCGATAATCTCCCTTTTGCTCACAGAATTCTAGATAAATGCACCTTGTGCCCACAAAGAAGATCCATATGCACGGTGCATCCCTCGTTCATCCATATGTCCAAGCCTCATATGCCAAAGCTTGGTCATATCCTCCTAAAATGAACCTCAGATGATGGAACAGCAGTGGAACCTGGCACAGTAGAACCTTGTAGAAGATAAGGTACCATTTTTAATACCTTTAAAAACCACCTTCGAACCCTTGCAGACATTCATAACTCCACCTTCACCTTGGAAACTAAACCCTTATTGTCGAGAAGACTTTAAGATATCAGATTCTTTGTCATCAGTGGAACATACATGTCTAACTTCGTTCAAGGTGTAGAATGTACCATCATGAGTCATCAACCTGATAGAGCCTATTTCAACTACTTTGCAAGCAACATTGTTGACCGACATAGAACTATTACCCCCGTTTATTTACCCATAAGTTGAAAACCACTCCCTGAATGGACTAATATGATATGCTGCCCCATAATCAAAAGCCCACACATCCCTATAATGTGACTACTGGTTGTTAGCAATTAGGACCATATCTTCCTCAGAGTTACCATCAGTTTCTGCCAACGCAACATATGCTTCATTTTTTTCGTGTTGCTTCTTTTTCTTAGGACATTCATGTTTCCAATGCACTTTCTCCTTACAATAATTACAAACACCATTAGTTTATGGACCGTTAGAATTCGAATTTTTATGGTTTAATTTATTTTTACCATATTTTCTGTCCTTTTATACTAGTAACAACTAATCCTGATGCCTGGTTTTATGTACCAGATGTATACCTGGGTATGGGTCGGGCTTGGGATAATGGTAGGTCGGGCCTGAAATTTCTAGATTTTAACCACGGGTCGGGCCGAGCCTGCGGGCTAGGCTCGTACCTCCTGCATGGCTGGCCCGTGTTTATTACTTTTTCTTAGCAGTTTTAGACTAAAAAATAAAGAGAAGAGGCGTTCATCCCACAGGCCATATAGGCGGCTCGTGCAGGGTCGAGCATGGAATAAAATTTCATGACAGTGGCAGGCCCAAAGCCCATGTAGCGAACAATGAGTCGAGTCGTGCATCAAGCGGGCTGGCCTGCGTGTCGGCCCGGCCCATGCCCACCTCTAACTGGATGTCTTATGATGGAACTCTCTAGTATGAAGAGCATATCTTACTTCTTCCAGACACAGACTATCTTTTCCAACAATAAAAGAATCCACAAAATTCTCATATGATAAAGGCAAAGATACTAACAAAATTAACTAACAAATCCGGCTCTAATACGAGTTTGTTGTGACAGATGCAATTAACGAAGCAAAAATAATGAACAATTAATACACAAGGAATTAGTGGTTCACTAACAATGTGTTAGGTACGTCCATAGACAGAGGAAAAACGATTTATTAGGTTTAGGACAGGGTTTATATAATACCCTACTAATTAACCTAACATATAGGCATAAACCCGAAACTAAAACAGACTCGATGTATTAAATAACATATACCAAAAAGTTCGGGAGCGTAAATCCTAAGCGCTAGATATTTAATTTTAGACATAGTTCAACAATAACAAATGAAATTTCAAGCCTAGTAATAAGCACTATTTAGCACTTTCTAAGTGAAAAATGGAATTCCTCCAACAAAATGAAGTTGAGAAAAGGAGTAGAACAAATTCAGCAAACTAAAGTCTAAACTTTACTTTTAATCGCATATTCCTCCCAACAGCAAAAAGTTGATTCCAAAATACATATAGTTGGACCTTTGGACAAAAAATTATTATAGATTTCATACATGCATATAGTTTTGCACAAATTATAGCACTTTTGGGCGGGCATCAAAGTTAAGCAAAGAGGATGGCAATAGTTCCATAGGAGACATGCAACTTAAAAAAGCAAAGCAATAGTGGGACAATCTCTCACTCTCGAGTTTCCTTTTGTAATCATATGTCCACATCAAGTCTTAACAAGTCACACACCCCTCTCTTTTTTTTTTGTCTTGGAAAATTAAAACCACTCACACACACACACATATGTATCTTCATATCATCTTCTTTTTTTAGGTCCATAGATTAGCACCCTTTTCTTACAAAAAAAAATAAATATTTACTACGACCCGTCAACCTAGACGACCAGACCCATCCTTGTCAACTCAGCAATTCCTTCTCTGTGTGTCATTTCGTCATTGATATTCTATGGCCACAGTACGTACGTGACTAGCGCAGCTAACAATAAACATTGTATTGTCCTTCTGCAATTTAGGGCAACTAGAGAAATCATTTTTTAGCCAAACAAATGTATCGATATGAGGTGTTTCATGTTTGGCATGTAAATGGTTGTTGGTTGTTTGCTATTTTACCTGGTTATTCATTTGACCGTCTGTTGGTAAAAACTTAAATGAATCGAGTTTACAATAATTTATTGTTCAACGGACTCTATATGATATTTTAGTTTTCATTTGACATAGTTATTTTTTCGTTTTATATAGTCATTTTTGTATAATATTCAATTTTCTGATATAGTCAGTTTTTGTATCATATTAGATGTAGATGTATACCTGGGCATGGGTCAGGATTTGAAAGTATGTTGATAGCGGTTGGTCATTCTGTGCAAAATAAGTTTAGAAAAAAATAAAGATAAAAACAACAAAATATGCATGCATGTTAGGTAATACTCCCTACGTCCCATAATATAGTGCTCATATTCCTTTTTTGGTGTTCCAAAATATTGGGCCTATTTCTTTTTTTATCAATTTGTTTGGATCAAATCATCCTCACTTACTAGTTACTACACAAACTTTTCAAAATACCCCTACTTTTCTCTCAAAGCATGTGACCCCATTTATTGCTTTACATTAAGGAACATTTTTTATCAAAGGAAAAAGAAAATAAAGACCTAATTTAAAAAAGCACTTCACTAAATACATTCTTTTGGAAATCCTACTACTCATTCTATTTTTCTTAATTCTCGTGAAAAATGAGAAGTGAACATTATATTATGGGACGGATCGGAGTGAGTAATTATTAGCTTTTCATCTAACACTTGAGGGGTAGTCGATTAGCCTAAACTAACACTTAACAACATATGCATGCATGGACTAGCTAGTAGAGTTCATGTTTATCCTTTGTTTGTTGTGTTGGGATTCAAAGAAAAGGGGAGGAGGGATTTAAACCTGTGACCTATCGTTCACAACACTTCAATCTTAAATCACTATGTCAAACCATCCTTGATATAGTTTCCTTTATAGTTAATAAGTGTAGTATGCACTTTGTGAAATAAAAGTCCATCTGATTATTCGTCTTTCTTAGCAGAAAAATTACCTCTTATTATCTGTTGTTTTAACTTCTACACTTCGTATGTTTTTGTCTATCTCAATTCTCAAATCTTAGTAGCCCTTTATTATCATATTAGAATGTTCCTTACATGAGAAATGAGAATCAATCTCAACCACATAATTGAATTAGTTACAACACTTGTTCATTAGAGTTACATCACTTATTCATAAGAGTTATAGCGCGTAAAGTTCATTTTCATTTCTCATGTAAGTATGCATTTTCATATGAATTCACTTCTATATATATATATATATATATATATATAGGGGTAGGATCCGCTGAAAACAGCTCTTAATCTGAAAACTGAAAACAAGGTAACTTTTAAGCCCTTTGGGGTAACTTTTAACACTTTTAGGGTAACTTTTGTCAGTTTTAGGGTAACTTTATTATATTTGTAGTTCTATATATTTCAAGGGTAACTTTATTTATTATAAGAGTAACTATTACCACTTTTAGGGTAACTTTTACCATTTTTAGGACAACTTTTTAGATTTTAAGGGTAACTTATTTTAACTTTGATTATAGTTAAACCTATGAAGGATTCGAACCTACATCGTTGTGTCTTACACAATGTTTTGCCAATTGAGCTAATAGGTTGTATGAATTTCGCCAAATATATGTTAGTGAGAGGGGGTAACAAAGAGCTTTAATACAGCAACTAATAACAATTTTTGGAAACTAATAAAAACAGAGTATGCTACACCATAATGAACAAGATAAAAATAACAGAGAGAACACCAAAAGTAAAAAGTAGACAATACCACATGAAACGAAAGATTAGGAAAATTAAAATTATCAGTTTTACATCAGAGAAAGCAACAACATCCAAGTAATGTAACCATAAGATTTCATAAACACGCAATATAAAGTTACCCTAAAAGTGCATAAAGTTACCCTTGAAATATATATGAAATTACCCTAAAATTGCTAAAAGTTAGCCTAAAAACGGTAAAAATTATCCTAAAAGTGGTAATATTTAGTCTTATAATAAATAAAGTTATCCTTCAAATATATACAACTACCCTTAATATAATAAAGTTACCCCAAAACTGGCAAAAGTTATCCTAAAAGTGTTAAAAGTTACCCTAAAGGGGTTAAAAGTTACCCTTGTTTTCAGTTTTCAGCCTAAAGATAGTTTTCACGAGATCTCATTCCTATATATAATATATATATATATATATATATATATATATATATATATATATATATATATATATAAACTATCCCAATTGAAATAATGTTCAAATAATAATAAGGTGATCACAATAAAGAAGTAAATATACTCTATACACTATAATATAACATGGTTGAAGTGCATTATAAGGAAATTTTCCATTTTCCCATACCCAGAGAATAACATTCTTGTCTTTAATTCCGTGATATCTTAACATCAATCAACATTACACTATATATCCTTCTATTAAATTCTAAAATAACTTACCCATCAGATCACTTATATACCTAAATTATATCAAACATCACTTACTACAAAAAGATACTGAAATCCATCATTACTACTCCTAAATTAAGTCATCACGTGAATTTCCCACAGTAGATCAAGTAATAATAATATAGTCCATGCAAAAGTACGTTACATACATTAAAGAAACTGATAATATGGAAAAGGATTGTTAGAGTTAATAACCATGCTACTATCTTTATTTTCTCTCTCTTCCTCCCTCTCCTTGTTCATAATTGCAACAACAATGGAGTTTTCATCATCATCTTCATCTTCATCTTCTCTCAATACTGGGAAGAGCTGAAGTGTAGGAGACGACGACGACGACGACAACGACAACGACGATGACACCCGTCTTTCACCGGAGTTAACCTGCTTATCCGGTGACTGGTTAAGGTCTTTAGGTATAATAATGGAGGGCGAGGAGAGAGAAAATGGAAGAATAGAAGGAAGAGGAGGAGAAGGGTAACAACAAGAACAAGATGATGAAGAAGGTTGGACCATAATATTATTATTCTGAGACTGCCACGTGCCATTCCTTTGTCCTGCAAATAATAAGTTTTTTCCACTAGAAATATTATTATTATGATTAGTAATATTATTATTGGTAGTATGATTATGTTGGAATTCTGGAGTTTGATGGAATTGAATCCATCCATTATTATTATTATCTGAAGTAGTTGTCTGATGATCTGCTTTTGTTAGCCCTGCTTCTTCTGATATATGTATTGGAGGATCAGATTCCTGCTCCATCATCAAATCCAAACAGTACATGCAAAAAAACCAATTCAATATTATATATTAATATTATAACAAGATATGAAAACTCATACCATGCATACAATAAGTCAATAAATACTGTATATATAGTACGGCCTTGGTGTTGACATGACATAATATATGCATGTTCACTTTCTTGCAACACGCATTATTCACATACTTTATTTTGACCATATTATTTAAAATCTGTTTGAAATATTTTCGTTAGAGGAAATAATAAGCCGGTCAAATAGGAAGAATGTTAGAAAACGAATGGAGTATCATGTAACATAATATTGAATTTGTTATGATGATCGAAGGTGTGCATTGACGTATATATAAGTGAAGCTGAACTGTTCCATTTTCAGGAAACGGAAGAAGTATTTAACTATTATTGTCCTTGGCAATCTTTGGTCATGTCTCATGTGCTTAAAAATAGAGGGTACATTTGTCTTTTCACTAGGTGAAATAAATCCAAAGACTAGAGAGAATAGAGATATCTTGTTTGTGTTTGTGTGGGTGGAATTGAAATGAGAGTTGAAGAATGAATGAAAGAAAAGAAAAGGCATGCAAAGGTCCCCCGACAGAAAGGAAGGAAGGCAGCTTTTGGATTCTTTTCATTTCCCAACAAATTTTACTTTTTCTTTGCATGTGTATCATCACTGATTTCCCCCTTCTTCCATTACACCCCACAAAATTATTACTCCATTTCCCTGTTTTTCTCACACAACCATATATATACTTTTGATTTTATATGCTCCTATAGTACAAGTTAAATTAATGAATAATTACCTAATCATAATGTCGACCTACTATAGTAGTATGCTCCATAATCGAAGCATATTAATTACATGCAATGTACGTACAAGAATTTACTCTTTGTATGTTATTAGCAACCTATTTTACTTTAATTTTTAACCAGTAATACTTGGTCTAGTGATAAGGAGAGCACCTTGGGGATTCAATCCTCACCAGAGGCACTTTGAGGATAGAGATTTCTCTTACACAAGGTCCGAACAACTTTTTCTTACCAAAAAAAATTACTTTAATTTTTAATGATATTCATAGTGAATTTGTCTCACTATATATTATTAAATTTTATTTTTTGTATTTAATATTAAAATATTCATGACTTAGATTAGATAGTGGTAGAACAATTAATAATTATAAATAAAAGAACTTTTTGGTACTAATTTATGAAAAGTTGTTAATAAAATTTATATCTTTGATAAAATATGCTATATATAAAAGATATTTGTTTAATCTTTTGAGGTGACAAGTGACAACACTTATAGATTCAATAATTTAGAGAGAGAAATATTGTAAAAATGTTACATTTATATATGAAGATTTTCTGTCTGTTTTTTATGAGGATTGTCAACTTAAAAGTTAAACGAATAATTTTCTCTACTACATAATTATGCTTAGTGAGTTAAAGTTTGACTATGCAAAAGACAAAGTATATTCTTCCTTTTTTTAGGAAGAAGAAAAAGAGAATATTCATCAAAAGAAAGAAAAAGCAAAGAATTTAAATTAAGATTCAAACCTTGTTTGTAGACGAGGGTGCCCATTTGTTGCTCTTTTGTTCACCTTCAAAGCCTATTTTATTTCCTCCAATAGCACTTCCTGTTTATGTTTTTAAGAAGAATTATTAATAACTTCGATATATAAAAGTCAAAATGTTGCGACTAAAAAAACAAAGGAAGTACGTACCAGAAGAAGGTGGAGGAGGAAGTTGAAGTTGACGACGACGTTTCTGACGTTCCCTAGCCTTATGATTTTGAAACCAGTAGAAAACATTTTTACCTTCAATCTTACCATAGCTACGAAGTTGAGCAGTTATATGCTGAATTTGCTCGGCGGAGGGCGTTCGTGTCCCTCGCCGATACAACTCCTCTAGTGCCCTCAATTGTTCCGGTGTCGGATTCCACCTCGAACTCACCATCACTTGGTTTGTTCCCACCACTTCCTTACCTTCTTCTACTCCAACTATACGTTTCATCAATACATTACATGAGAACATATTAAAATTTTACTACAATAATACTATTAGTACTAGCAAAAAAAAAGTTACAATGGCTCTATTTGGCATTACTAGCTGAAAATAAACTGAAACTAATAAGTTAACTGAAATTGATAAGATAAAGCTGAAACTCGTAAGGTGCTAGAACTGATAAGGTAATTGATTAGTATATTCCTAGTTAAAATCGCATTTGAAATTAGTTGTTACATTACTAGTTCTAAGAATACTTTATGAACGTGACTAAATAAATTAAAGTTAATAGTTTAAATTACACTATCAACGTGACAACATATAAAGATAGTTTAAATTACATTATTATCAACGTGACTGTAAAAAATGTGGACGGAGAGAGTATATATATATATATAGTCCTTACCAAGGTGGTTCTGGTGGCGAGCGGTGGTGTTCAATGAAAGAAGGTGGTTTGTAGGGTTGTGGAAAGCAGTTAAACAAGCTGCAGTGTTAACATTATTATTATTATTGTGATTTTGAGGAGAAAGATAAGGTCTTGGAGCAAGAGGTCGAAGTTTACGACCTCCTTTAAAAGGATCTACCAAGTTGAGCTGATCTTGGTTAGCAAATTCATTATAACCCATCATTTTATTATATCTTGGGAGTAAATGAAAAATAGATGCAAAAATCCAAGTTGAGTTTTAAAAGAGAGAATTAATAAGAGTTACAAAAATGGCAATACATATATGAATAAATGTAGATAAATATAGGAGTATTTAGAATTGAGAAATGGAAAATTGTGCAAGAGTGAAAGAGATGAGTGAGAGGTAAGTAGAAAAAGATGGATCACTTGAATAGTAGAAAGAGAAGGGAGAATGAAGTAGGAAGGTATGTTATGGGAGTTTTTAGTAAAGGGAAATTATATGGTTTAAGAGAATAAAGACAATATATCCTAGTTGACTGCCAATAAAAATTTATTAAAAAAAATAATACTTTCTCCGATTTTTTTTTACATGTTAGACTTTCTATTTTAGGAAGTTTCAAATTAGATATTACACTTTTATTTTGAGTAATAACTTCTTTATATCTCTCTGCTACTACATATGTTCGCATGGGACCCTTTTGATTTCTTTCTCTCTATCTCTCTCCTCTTTAAAAAAATGTCTAATAGTCCGTGATTTGAAAAGTGTAACATGTAAAAAAACGGAAGAAGTAATAATAATTTTTGTAAATTAAAAAAAAAAAAAGAGAAGGCGTGGAATTCTGAAGTTATTGGGAGAAGGGACAGAAAAGGGACGTGACAAGGAGGAGAAGAGGTTGCTTATGATAAGCCTCATGATTCATATAATGGTCACTTAAAAGCCCATTTAAATTCATTGTTTCGTCTCATGTTTGGTACCTTTCATACTTATTCTATATCCCAACTGCCCCCTCTTCTTGTCTATTTTTACCTTTCTCTCTCCACCTCTAAGACACTCTTTTTATTAGGTTACAAAAAATGTCAATTTTTCAAATTTAAGTTTGTATGTGTACGTAGTGCAACGTAACTTTCCTACTTTTTCATTTGATTTTTCATGCATATATATATACTTGTATTTTCCTTAAGTAAGTTCTTAGATGAGGGTGTTGACATCTTCAGGCTAAGTTAAATTTTGGTATAGATTTTCTTGTATAGTTGTGATGAGATACATTTTGCACTGAATATTATATTTTTACTCATATTAATGGTAATTTTCATTTTAACTTAACTAGTTCTTTTAAAGTGTTTATTGTTTGCTCTAGTAACTGGAGCAACACTTCGCCGGCTTTAGTTTGCAGGTTTGGACTAAAATCAGCCACAAAATCGACTAAAGCTTGCGACTTAATGGTCATCGTCCTTACTTTGTACTTGATTTCATACCTATATACATGTACTAACCATTTGGCCATCCTGTCTGACTACTCTGGCTTATTCATCACATATCTAATTATAGAATAATTAGTTTTTATGCAAATACAGGACAACATTCAAATTATGATTGCAACTTAGTGGATAGCCATAACTAAAGCAAGTACGAGTTTTTCTAGAGAAGTATACATTATCTCAACATCAGACAAAGTTTTACTTACATAATATATGGGGGATTGGGTTCCATCTGATCTTCTTGTACTAAGACGGCGCTTTCAGTTGCATGTGTTACAGCTAGGTTGAGTTACAATGTTGCTTTGGTCTTGGGGTTTTGTCAAGAGAGGTGGTGTAATCTTCTAGGTCTTCACATCTCGGAATACTTCTTCATGTTTTCTTGTCTATTTAAAGGATTTTTTCTTTCTTAGCATGTCATCGAACAACTTGCACATGTCTGAAGATTTGGAAATGAACCTGTTTCATGCAGCAACTTGTCCGATCAACTTTTGCACATCTTTGACGCATCTTGGAGATTGTAGGTTGATAATTTCTTTGATATGCTCTGGACTTGCTTTAGTTCCGCGTTGGATTACGACATATCCGAGGACCTTGCCTGATGAGACACTAATAGAGTACTTGGTGGGATTCAACTTCATTTCATAGGACCTGGGGATTTCAAATGCTTCTTCCAAATGCTTGATTAGGGATGGCAATGATGCGAGTCAGGCTCGAGTTTGACTAAACTCGACTCGAACTCGAAAACTCATACCCAAACTCGAGTCGACTCGAAAACTCTCGAGTATCAAATTTTCAAGCTCAAACTCGAACTCGGAACCTAAACTCGAACTCGTTTCAAGCTCGAACTCGAACTCGATTAAAGATCGAACTCGAACTTTGTTCCAGCTGGAATTCAGTTCCAACTTCCAGCTACCTATTATGCATTCTTTGAAGATTTTGTATGAACAAGAAATACCAAATCTTATCCTTTGATATAGTTCTATTTTTTATAGGAAAAATTCTTCCATCTGCCTTTTGGTCATTTTATATACTTTTTCTCATTTTTTTTAAAGAAAAGTAAAAGTATTTTTATGGAAAAAAAGTTAAAATTTCTTAAAAAAATAAAAAGTATATATATATATATATATATATATATATATATATATTATTTGAGTATCTCACGAGCTTCTCGAGTCGAGTATTGAGTTGCTCGACTCGACTCGTTAACCTGTCGAGTCGAGTTTGAGTTCGAGCTCGAGTCAAGCTCATTCGAGTCAAGCTTTGATCGAGTTGATCGAGTTTTGACCGAGTCGAGTAGCTCGCGAGCTGTATCAAGTCATTGCCATCCCTATGCTTGATGTGGTTGTCAGCTTTTTTCAGACTTTGACTATTTGTTGTTGATGTACACCTCCATGATGTCCCCAATCTATTTTTCAAATATTTTATTTACTAACCTTTGGTAAGTTGCACCGGCGTTTTTAAGGCAAAAAAAATCACTTTGTAGCAATGAATCCCTCGATCAGTTATGAATGTCGTCTTTTCTTGATCTTCAAGGCGCATAAGGATTTGGTTGTACCCACTATAGGCCAGCAATAACTCATGACCTAATGTGACATCTGACATGAAATCAATATGAGGCAAGGGGAACGGTCCTTTAGGGAAGTTGTGTTGAGGTCCATGAAATCTATGCATACTCGCCATTTCTCATTCTTCTTAGGCACTACCACCACTACACATTTGCCAACCAGTCTGGATATTTTGCCTCTCTGATCATGCCAGTTTCCAGGAGGTTTTGCACTTCTTCGTTCATTACTTGATTGCATATTGGTGCAAATTTCCTACACTTTTGCTTGACAGACATGTGGTTAGGATTAACATTAAGTTTATGAGTGGTTATCTTTGGGTAAAGACCACGTCTTCATGCGACCAGGCGAAGCACTCGACATTTTTCCGAAGTCAATTAGGTGTTTTTGCAATTGTCCTTGGATATATGCCCCAATTCAAATTGTTTGCTTAGGTTTTATCGAGTCGAGGATGATTTTGTTAATTGAAAGCTTCGGGTTCCACATATTCCTTGATGGTCCGTCATTGTTATAGATGTTATGTTGGAAACTTGCTTGTCGCATATGGCTTAAAGGCTGCCTTGTAACCTTATGTTGCTAACTTCTGATCTCCTTTTTTATTTCTTGCACTCCCCATTTGGTAAGGAACTTGATGGTTTGTTGGTATAGGTATAGATGGCCCCGCCTTCATGTCGTGTATCCAAAGCCTGCCAGAATGACATTATAAGAGGATAAACAATCAATGACTAGAAATTTTACCTGGATATTGACACATTCGGCATATATAGGCAATATGATCTCGCCCATGTGTGTTCTTTGCCTCGTCGCTGAATCTCACGAGGATTGTGGACTTCTTGGTGATGTATCTTTCACTTACGACCCATTTGGTTATTGGTCATAAATAGTTGTAATGGTAAGAAAATTTAGTGTAAATGTGTAAAGAAGTTCTCATGCCAATGACCTTGGGAACGAAACTTTATCATAAAACATGGATTTCCCTTTATAAATTTTCATTACCACCAAAAACCACACTCTCAAGTGGTGATGGATAGTAATGAGTTTTTAGGAAGAAAATGAATATCTTGGGATGAAGTAGCATTACCGTAGGTATTGACAATGGATTTGTAGTATATATTTACACTATGACGCATTACGATTCCTACCATTTATGGCCTCTTACCAAACGGGTCGTTAAGCTCATATCCTTGAGCACATCTAACATGAGGATGTTTCTTGAGCTGCCGTTGTCGATAAATATTTTACTCAAGAGGCAATTCCCAATCGTGAGAGATATCAATAAATTGTCGTGGTGTGGATCTGCCAAGTCAGCGGCATCTGCTTCATCGAAAGATATGGGCAATCAATCTGATTTTGCTTTTCTGCTAGTGGCAATTGGTTTTTCCATTGAACTCTCTTTTGCATGGCGTTTTGCGGCTGAATATGTAAGGCCACATACATCTAACCTCCAAATATAAGATTGATTACCCTAATTAGCTGTGGTGGAGCTGACTGCCTTTTTAATGTTGTTGCCTCGCGCTGGATTGTTGCCTTCACCTTGTTAGTCATGAGATCTTTCACGAACCTTTTCCTTAGAAAGTGCGCTACTTTTTTCTTAACGCGATGCATTCTTATGTTGTGTGCCCGATATCTTCAAAAAAAATTTAAGGAGAAGTGCCATACTCGATTGGAACCTCGCACGGATTAATCTGATTGACCCATCTACACAAGCAAGGCCCTTTGGAGGTTGGGGGAAGGTAAACGAAACCTACCCCTAAAGTGCCTCTAGTAGAGTTTGACCGAGGTTGTGGGATACAACACTTAAACGGAAATAATAATTGTTACGTTTAATAGTTGTTTGGTATCCTAGTGGAATGGAAACAATTGAGAGGTTTATGATTGAAGAAGGAAACGTGGTTTCCACTAGTTTGATAAGGGTAACAAATGAAGGGATTGTAGGAGACGATATGTTTGTTTAACACTCATACCAAACAATTAGAAATGAAAACCCTTTTTTGATACCATTTCCTATATCAAATTTTTCTGTACTAAACACCCTCTTAAAAAGTAACCCAAGACAATGTATCTTTTGGAACACTGATAGTAAATTGTTAATCTATCTCTGAATCGTGTGACTTGAATTGGGCACGTATTTCTCGTTCTTAACAATTAATGTTCAAACGGTTAAAGTTTAGGTGAAAATTTTCGCCTTCAAGCTACTATATAGTATGTAAATAGAGGTGATTTGACTAATAGAATTTTCATTGTTGCTACCTTATGGTCCGTTGTTTAGACTAGTGATGTAATTTTCAAACCTTCGTTACTGGCTTGACAAAAAGTTTGAAACAAATGATGATTCAGTAGTACCGGGGGGGAATCGAATGAGCAAGTGAAAAGTCTCCCAGGGAAATTCAAATTTAAAAGTTTCCGAAATTATTTAGGACTGCTAACTTTCCATAATCACATACCTAAGAGCATTACTGTTGGTTCCTTGTAGTTTGTGGTCATTAATTATTTTATTACTTCCTCACTCTTCCACCTACCCCACCATATTTTCTCTCTCTTCCATTCCTTTTTTGCTCCTCTTTTTCTTGATCCATCGACCATCATGAAAGTTGGACATCAATTTTTTGGCCAAATTTTTTCTCTCTCCTAATAAACTAATATTACTTTTATACTCTCTCTCCTCATAACTTAAGGGTGCTTATCTAGCGCAGGGGCGGTTCTTGGCCCATGCTGTTTAGGCGACGGAATAGGGCCCCAAAAATAGAGGGGCCCCGAAATATATTATATGTATTGAATGTTTGAAAGAAAAATAAAAGGAAAGCATTTGGATCAGTGGTAAAGTAATAAGGGATGGTCGGATGGGGCAAAGGGGCGCGAGTTCAATTCTACTTCGACTCGTGAGCTCGCCGAGCTCGGCTCGAGCTCGTGATTAGAATTTGCGGCTCGAGCTCCGCTCGTGAACTCGTTTAGGCTCAGCTCGTGTGCTCTAGGCTAAGCTAGTGAGCTTGTTTAGGCTCGACTCGTGAGCTCAATTAGACTCAGGTTCGGCTCGTGAGCTCGTTTACCTTTTCTTTTTATCTTTCTTCTATTATATACCTTAGTTAATATCTTAAAGAAAGACTTAATATAATTTTCAATATATATAAACAATATTTCAATATAAAATATTTTTTTAATATAAAATAATAATCGAGCTGTTGACGAGCTTTACGAGACGAGCTTTACGAGCCGAGCTTTGCCTAGCTAGGCTCGGCTCTTACGTCTCGAGTCGAGCCCGAGCTTCAAATAGCCGAGCTTTGACGGAACTTTGATCGAGCCGAGCCCGAACTGCTCGCGAGCTTGTCAGGCTCATTATCAGCCCTACATAACCAACAAGGAAGGCAACGACTAGGAGTACTCCAAGAATCCTCCACAGGAAATAGAAATCCAACCACTCTTAAGCTTGTGGCACTGAAATTGTACACTTTCTGTACTTAAAGAGCATGATCAACTTTGTTTCTAGTTTCTACACTAAACAACCTCTCAAGAGAACAAGAAAACCAATAGTAACGGCCAATACGGTTAAACAGATTCCTACCTTCAGTCATCAAAACACAAATATAAAATGCTAAGAACACGTTCGTTACCATTTTCTGTTTTTAGTTTTCAGTTTTTTTAGGACTAAAAACAAACAAAAAAAAAAAAAAAAAAAAAAAAAAAAAAACTAAAAAAAAGGTAATTTTCACTTTTTAGTTATCAATTTTCATAATTATCATATTTCTATTAACTTTAACTAACTTTTTATCCATTATACGACATATATCATATGGCTTTCAAATGCAGAAAATTAAAAACCTGAAAATCACAGTGATAGCGAACGATCCCTAAGTTGCTAACACTCTTGCTTTCACAAAATTATAGAATGTTAAACACTCTTGCCTACAAAACCGAAACATAATGGGCTACAATGCGATTCGATATCAAAAACTGAAACAAAAATATTGAGGAGTTTACATTCCCAAACTTGAATCAACTAAAACGCAGAATTAGATAGCAAAGAAAATAAAAGCTCTTGGATATATCTTATTTACTATATGATTGCAACGGACAAAATCAAGTTCCAAGGGTAGTTTGTCTAAAGCATTAAGAAAAATAGGTTGCGCGCCCTACTCTAACATGTTATATAATACAAACAAGGTTGTTACGTTCATAAAACTATATTTTCCACCAAGAACACTTGTATGATATTCCATCATGACTTCAATTCCAGAAGAAACAAACAACGGTCTTGCTTAATTTATGCACACAGCATAACTAATTGTTCCAGTATAGCTCCTATCAAATCCTCGCCTGCAGCTGCAAATCGATCAAAGTCAACCAAATTTCAGTATTTTAACAACCCGGATTTCAGTATGAAAATTTCAGAATTTAACAACCCGAATTTTAGAATCTTATTATGTATGTATGATTCGACTCCATCTCGATAGAAAACAGCAACTAAGGTTTTTTTTCTAATCTACTATATCCACTTAAGTTGGATCCACGTTTCAGAATCTATTGGCTTTAGACATGAAAATGAGCAAACCATCACTCGTCATTACCTGAATGAACTCACAACGGATTGACCTTTAGAAACAAACTAGTATCATGGGGAACAACTGGGCACTTGGATGGAATGTGACCCGGTTGAACCACACGTATAGGAACTTGAAAGCGAGGTGAGAGCCACCCTACTGGCTTCAGGTAGCCAGCAGACTTGCTAACCCACCTCCACGCGCGTAAAAAGTCCCCCAAGTCTAATCCAGGTAAACCCAAATCCAATCCAGCAACCAATAGGTTTGGGATTCCTGGCAGAGGTACAAGGTATTATTAGACTTGGACACGCAGATGCCACATGGAGCAGCAGTACAAATAATCGAAGTATAATCGTGCACATATTCAGTAAGATGTCATGCCCAAAAGAAAAAACAATATTCACATAACATGGAAGAAATATACCACCTACCTGCTTATAAATCCTTCCCCTAGCCAAAGAGGCTTACTTCTTAAAAGAAACTGTCACCAAAGCTGCCAAACCGATTTGAATTAGTATTACCACTCTTCTGATTCCCGCTCTGACGGCCTGAACCGAAGTTGCCAAAACCACCAGATCTGTCACTCCTCCCAGAGTCACCAAATCCACCACCAGAGGATCGACCAAAACCAGAGCCACTGGAACCCTCATAACCGCCACCCGATCTAGAAGAAGAGCCACCATAAGAGCCAAAACCACCAGATCCAGAATCCCTGGATCCGCCACGACCAGAGTTCATGTTCCCATAACCACCAGAACGTCCAGAATAGGAATCCCCACCATAACGCCCAGAACTTGAATTTCCATATCCTCCTGAACGACTGAAACCAGAGTTCCCAAATCGACCGCCACCACCCATGCCCATATCCATCTCGGCACCATCAGAAGCAATTGGAGGAAGCTGATAAGAGAACAATGAGTCAATAATTAATTAGATGCACCAGTCTATTGGTTTCGTGTGACAAAATCATTGCAAAAGTTAGGATATACCCTCCAATCATTCTTTAAATTGCTACACTTTCCTTTTTGAACCATTCTTTTTTAATGATTACACTCCTACTTTTTCCTGTTTCACATTATACATTCTCTCTTTTGCTTTTCCACTTCCTCACCTACTTTTTTACATTTTTTTCACCTACTTTTTACATTCTGTTTCTTGCTTTCCCATTTCCTCTTACATACTTTTTCCATATGCCTTGGTTATCCCAAAGAGGGAAGTTTAACAATTAAAGAACTGAGGGAGTATTCAAAATCAGAGAGAACCAACTATTAGACATCTTGGTCCCAATGAAAGTAAAGTGAGTAAATTATTATGAAACAGGGAAGTATATAGGAAGTGCAGGGAATTTAATTTGTTGCACAATAAGGATACAACCATGAAACATATCTAAACAGCATAAGCAGATAACAACGGATAGAAATTAACCTCTTTGAATCTGCATCCAACATCACGCTCAATAACTTTAACAGCCCTTGATTCATCCGTTGTATAAATAACAATTGCAGTTCCTTTTTTTCCAGCACGACCAGTTCGACCGGACCGATGAACAAAGCTCTCGGAAGTTGAAGGGAGTTCATAATGTAAAATCTAGGAAAACAAAGCAGTCATAAAGTTATATTAATCAACAAGTCAAGCAAGCAAAATCAAGTTCTGGTTCTAGTATCACTCAACACATTAAGAGGGAGCAAAGAGGAGGAACTGGAACAGCATGTAGCAGAGAAAACATAATCAAGTTGACTATCAACATCCACATGCATGAGACACTGACACCGAGAATTCAGACACTGATGGCTAGAAAAACTAGATTCAGCCACTAAAAGAATATCTTAGCCCACCACTACGATACCTAACTTAAGGGCTAGCACATACAGAAATAGAAATAAAATTTACTAAACATGTAAATTGAAAAAAAAAAAAACAAGAAACAGAAAATAAACAGAGGAAGTAGGCAAGTGAACAAGGAGCAAGGACACCAAGAGCAACCACTATTTCTATCATGTGCAAAATAAATGCATGCAACCAGGAATATATATAACCATAATCATCAACTACAATTTTCTTCACTTGACATGTTTCACATGCCCAAAGAGCAACACAAATCAGCACTACAAAAACTTTCAATGTTAAGATGTAGAGAAGTAACTACCAGATCAACATTTGGTACGTCCAGACCACGAGCAGCCACATCAGTAGCGACCAAAATGTTGATTTCCCCGTCTCTAAACCGTTTAAGTGTTCTTTCCCTTTGACCTTGAGCAATATCCCCATGCAAGGGCTCACATTTGTAGTTTTTCCTTGCCAATGCAGAAGATAGGTTATCAGCATCACGTTTTGTCTGAGTGAAAACAATGCATTTCCCTCCATGTGCATATTCCTGAGAGGAACACAGAACACAGAACATAGATTGACACAAAGATCAGTAAGGACAGAGTATACAGATACAAACAACTCTGGCAAGATATTCCAGAAATATACCGTGAAAAGAGGTCCAATAACACCTGCTTTTGCACGACGATCCACTACAACTGAACATAAAGAGATTCCTTCTGCCAGCTTCTGATCTGAGTCCCCAACCTACAAGCGAAATGCACTCTTTACGTTATTTCATTCTCCATTACATCAGCAAATTTAACCCCTAGTCCTCTTTTTATCTTTTACCCACCTAGTTGGGATGAAAGGTGAAAAAAACATTTGAAAAAGTAATAGATTTAAAGATATGGCCTATAATCCAAGAAAATCATCTATTAGGGGAAAAAAAAGCCAGTTCTATTTAGCAAAGCATAATCAATTAACTAAATTACTACTTTCAATCTTACAAGATCAATCATCAAAGGATCCTTCAAGTATTTTTTAGTAAGCTTCATGATCCAATTCGGCATGGTGGCAGAGAACATCATAGTTTGGCGATTTTTTGGCAGCTTCTCTAATATAACCTCCACATCTTCCTCAAATCCAACATTAAGCATTTGATCAGCTTCATCCAGAACAACAAACTGAACACGAGACAGATCCAAAGCTCCTCTCTTTATCAGATCAATTACCCGGCCAGGTGTCCCAGCAACCACATCAACACCACGGCTAAGCGCACTCATTTGACGAGCAATTGGTGTACCCCCATATACGCACAAAGTGTCTAGCTTTGAAGACTCATAAAATTCCTTCTCAACCTGTCGAGCAAGTTCTCTTGTCGGAGCCAAAACCAAAGCCAAAGGATCCCTCCCTACCCTGCAAGTGTATCATAAGATCAGATTTGGCAGCGATCTAAATGAACTCAAGTATAGCAACTAATCAGTAGTACAGAAACAAAATCTACATTAATGAAAAACTTTAGAGTTCCATCCACAGGATAAACTAAGAGTGTATATTCCCTGGATCTAAAGTAGAAAAGTATGAATACCCGTTCTTCTCATTCTGGCGTGTAATCTTATCCATGATTGGTATCCCAAAAGCAAGTGTCTTCCCTGTCCCAGTTCTGGCACGACCAATCATGTCACGACCCTGAAATGCAGGTTCAAGAACAGCTTTCTGCACCAAATAAAACAATTCAGTATTTGTTCTTTGCTTCGGAACCTACTTTAAACTAACCAATAATTATCTAACATGGTACTACTAGTCTCATTTTTCACCCTTAACAAAGGGAACCACTGCAAAACAGTTTAACGAAAGAGCACAACTTAAAAAAAACAAGGGTAGTGCATAAGATAGAATAAAAAGCTCCCCTTGTCTACTCGCTACCTGGATCCTAAAAACAGTTAAATACACCAACCCTACTAATAACAGTTTCTCAAACCACTTTGTTGAGTAAAAAAAATCCCGGACTGTGACTTTATCATTATAAGAGGGCAACAATCACTTCGCATGTTGTTGATCGCATGACAATTTCAGAAGAGCAATAAGCTAGAATGCTAGATAGGACATAGGACCACACATGGTGTCGGTATTTCAGGCAAAAAAAAAACTACCATTAGCTAATAAACAACACAAGATACAAATACACAATACCCCACAATTTTTCTGCTCATATAACACTTCAGTTCACTCATTGCACATCATCTTACAGAAGCAGAACCGAACCTGGAGCGTTTTTCACACACTTCATCTGCTATAGTTAAGTTAAATACTGAACCTAGAGCAATTAAACTAAGATTATAATCCACCCAACAAAATTCCTTGATCTCTTCGCCAAATATAACCCAAAAGTTCAACAATTCATTTTATATTGAAAGCAAAGCTATAACATACAAAATAAACCCTATATGTACAACTTTCATAAGCATATAAAAAACAGAAAGCAGCAATAAATTGAAAACAAAAAAAAAATTGACCTGAATCGGGAATAGCTTAGTGATTCCTTTCTTAGACAAACAAGAAACAATGTCGTCATGAATATTAAGCTTCGAAATATCAAGACCTTCATCTCCTCTAGTTTTATCGTCATCCGAGTAATCAGCAACAGCAAAACCAGCAGCTTGCGACGCAAAAGAAGCTCGGAAACTTAATCGCGACTGTATATTCTTCGCACTTTCGAAGCACGATTTGGATTTAACGACTGATTCATTGTTACTTCCCAGAAATCCGCCATTTATGACCGTTGTTGAAGATGATGATAGTGGTTGGGTGGAGTGGAAGAAGGAAGTGAAAGCGGCGAGTGCGCGCCTTGATGATGGTGTTAATGAAGGTGATAATTGTCTTCTGAGTAGAAGAGCAGTCGCCATTTTTGTGGATGAGATTGAGAGGAGAAAACCCTAAAAATTGGGGGAAATTAGGGTTTTAGGAAATGGGGGAAAGAAGAAAGGAGTGGTGTGGGTGTTTTGGGGGCTGAGTTAAAACTTAAAACCCTTGATGAGGGTTTAAAGGACTCCCGCATGTGAAGATATTTTCTCTCTCTTCTTTCTTTTTTCTCTTATTTTTTTAAGTTTGACTCATTGTCTCATTTGAGTGATTAGGTCTTAAACCTAAAACTTGGGACTTGCCCAATTGAGATGTGATATGATTGCATCGTGATGTCTTAAGAACACGATTTAATAGGTCGTTGTATCGAGTAGTTGGATCATAATCTCTTACCATCATCTTAGCATCTACGTCGAGAATTCAAGTATATGTGAGAAGTTAGAATATTATGTAAGAACTTGGATGGTAGTGAGATTTTGATTATTTTTTATTTAAATGATAAGTAAATTCGGTCAAAAAATATAAATATAGTTAATATTTGATGATATATTTAAACGAGTTTTATTGTTAAGGTGGAGGTTTCAAGTGGCGGAGTTTCGTTAACTATATAAAATAGATATTGAAGATTGTATAACATATATGCATACACGTGCTTTTGTTGATTGAATGATTTTTTTATATAATGTATTTTTCTATGTTATGTCCATGTATTTGTTGAAAATATACATTTTACCCTTATTTTATAAAAGTCATCATAGTATTCCTATGATTTTCGAAGTAAGTCAATTCCCAACTGTTATATATCTTAGATAATAGTAAATTTTATGAGACAAAATCTTAGTTCTCAAGCAAAAGACTCACATGCCCCAACCAGAAAATTGAGAACAAAATTAACTCTAAAAATCTTCATTTAGAAAACTATGATCTTTACGTCGACAATTCACATACTTCATGGCGATATTTCCAAGTTGGATCCTTCGATCTTTCTTCTCTAATGAAAAGTTTGACTGAAATGAAGGAAATATTGAGTTGCATAATCCTTGATTGTGGTAAGAGAGAGTGAGTATATAGAATGTGATTGTGAGATAATATTAATAAAAATAATTCTCTATCTTAATATGGTATCAAGATCAAGTTGAGATATTGGGTTGAAGTTTATAATACTAGTCTTACATGCACGCAATGCGTGCGATAACGTATGATAACAAATGAAGTAGTAAATAAAATTAATTGGGTAGAAAAAATGTCTTTATATTTTATTTTCTCAAAAAACTGATGTTCAGTTTAAATGTCTACTTTCCCCCCCTTTTCAAATGAAAGAGTTAGTTATCTCTTTTTTTTTTCTTTTTTTCCTTTTTTTCTATTTTTTGGTGTCCCCCATGTGTTGCCTTATATAATAGAGATTAGGGGGCGTTTGGTTTGGGGTTTTCAGGAAAGGGTAAGAGAATCAACTAGCTCAATTCATGGACTTGTTGTTTGTTAAGACATATCAATCATTCCCTTTACCCTCTCCTTTCCCCCAAACTCCTCTACTTTCATTCCCCACCCACCCCCAAGGTTTCACTTACCTTTTCTTTCTTCTACCCCTTGGTGGCTTTGACCAATCATTGACCATTACCCCAACCACCAACCCAGCCATACAACCACCACATCCACCACTGAACCCACCACCCCAACAACTGAACCACCAGTCTAAGCCCCCTAACCACCTTGACCACCACTGAAACCACCATGACCGCCACTAAACCACCATGACCGCCACCTAAACCACCATTACTGCCAATAAAACCACCACGTTAATCACCACCGCAACTCCACAAGCACCCTAACCATCACCTAAAGCCACCGCACGCACCCTAGTTACCCCCCTCCCGTCAAAAACCCTCATAACCCAATCGAAAAAAAAAAACCACCCCCGTAAATATCCACCACGCACTAAGGATGGGGAAAGCTTCAGGGAAGGCAGAATGGTGGAGGAATGGTAAAATTCGACCATGAAAACTTCAGATTTGAAGATTTTATGGTCGAATTCGACCATTTAAACCTCGAATTTCACTTTTTGAAGGTGGTGAGATAACAGAGAAGAAATAGTGAGAAAGGGGTGACGACATAGGGGCTGGGGACGGACCATTCGCGGGGATGGGGAAGCAACGATAGTGTTGGAGTGATGTGGCGGTGACGGTGCCGGCGGAGGTGACGGTGCCGGCGTGAGGAAGGGTAGCGGCAGCCGGCAAAGCTTCAGGGAAGGCAGAAATGGTGGAGGAATGGTGAGAGGAGGAAGAAAGGTGGAAGAAATATTATAGCAACCAAACAACCTTTTTAATCAAAGGGTTTTTGTTTCCTTTCCCCTTGTACCCCTTTCTTGATTCCATTCCCTTTACCCTGTTGAAACCAAACGCCCCCTTATTTCTATCTATTAGTGGGTTTAAGTTTTAAACCCATTGGACGAATTTTTCACTCAAAGTTGAGAATTTTTCCCCTCGAGTATATAGGGTTCGTTATTTTGTTGTATCTGATTGCAATGATGTTCCTTGATTAAGATTGATATTTTCAAATTTAATACACGAGAAAACCTATAATATTTGCGGAGATAAGTTTGGGCCAGCAATTAATTTGGTATATGCGCTGTAAAATGTTAATACCAAATCTATACTAATATATTAAAAGGCGTGCGTAAACGAGGAACGGTGTCACGTGGCGCTCTCCCCAGGGGTTTTAGTTCATGTAATCCATGTAAAATAAAAAAATTAGAAATTGCATAATATAGGTTTTGATCCCTTGACCTCACGTTCATGTACTAAAGTTTTAACCACTAGACCAAGTTTTATTTAGTGTTATCATATCAAAGTAGAATATTAATAAATGAAAATTTTTCTTACCCAGGGCATAGCCCGAGCCCAATAACTAGTTATCTTCTTTAAATATAGAAACTACTAAGGTTATTTGAATCTGCAAATTGCAATTCATAATTCACTTTTCATGTTCAGCGCTTCAGCCAACAAAGTATTAGATGTTCCAAATTTGGAAACCATGTAGAGTTACTACATTTCTTTTGAAGTCACAAATAACTAATTCAGATGTACACTTTATTATTCCTATAATTCATAACCATCGAAATTTAATTTATAATTATCAGTTGGAGAAGTTTTAAAAAAGCAAAGATAATTTTCTAGTGATGGATGATATGCCCATAGAGGTTTGATATGATAAGTTCTTGCAAGTATTTGATTGTTTGAAAAATTACCATATTTTAGGATACGAGCATTACTATACTGACAATTAATCTTATGGGCATGTTCTCCCTAGCTTATTTTCAGTTCAGTTCAGTTCAGTTGTGGACAAAACTTTTACTCTCACATATCACTATTCATTTCAATTCAGTTCAGTTCAGTTCAATTCAGTTTAATTCAATTCGGTTCAGTTCAATTCAGTTCAGTTCAACTGTTTTATATCGAAGAGAACAGACCTAAGAGTAGAGCTGTGAAAAAGAGACATGCCTATTGCCTGCGTTAGGTAAGGTGAAAGATGATGCAGCCTTTGTATAGTATTTCGGTTTCTCCACAAATATTAAGTCATGAGTCAATTAAGAAAACTACAAAGTACTTTGTAATCATCAAGGCTAGTGTATGAATGCCTAAAAACAACTAACGGCCCGTTTGGTAGTCGTTAATAAATTGTGGTAATGGGAATAAATTTTAAGTGTAATTTTATTAGGGAAGCACCCTTAAAATTCCATGGGGAGACATTTTTTCTCCATAAGCAAGCAATCTCACCCATAAACTTTTGTTTTTGTCTCCAAGGGGAAGCAATTTTCATTACCACCTACAAGGTGGTATTGGATGGGAATGAAAATTCAAGAAGGAAAGTGGACATTTTAGGATAAATTAGCATTACCATGGGAATGGACATTGATATTCTTCACAAATTTACCCACAAATTCATTCCCATTACCATCATTTATGACCAACTACCAATCGGGCCGTAAGTGCACATTTAGTTCATTATTTTTGGGTTTTAAAATAGAATCAATTACAATTTTCCTTTTTAAATTTCTTGTTTGGTTAAAACCTTATTAATCCATTATCATTACTTGATGGTAATGGATTTCTCCAATTTGTTACGTTCTCTTGACCTTCAAATAACAAAATCAATTATTTGGTGGTAATGGTACCATTCATTTTCATTCCTTGGCTTCAACCAAACACTCAATAAAGATAATCAATTTTGTTACCAATCTCCTCCTCTATTTGTGTCAATTCTATTTCATATCTTGAACCAAATGATCCCTAAAACAAAACTAGAGATCTAACGAACACCAAAAAACTTGGTATTAAGGGGACTCGGTTATAAAATATTAACGTAAATTTGTGTACCTTAAAACCACCAAACCAAAAATAAAGCATTTGAAAACCATTTAAGTTTTTGATATAGTGAAACTAATTTATTCTAAGAGAATAAAAATTTCAAACAATTGATGAAAAGGAAACTAATAATAAAATTTCTTCACCTTTAAATAATCCAACAAACGAATTGTAATCACTAGTTATAGGCAGACATATAAACAAAATGAATAAAGATAATATTTGGGGTGTGAAACAGGAACGTCAAGAGTTGACGACTTTCAATGGAATAGTAAGACTTACGTCTACTGGAGTTGGCGGTCAAATAGTTTCCGTAAGCCTGCACAAGTAACAAAGATGACTGATCTGGAAGGCTATCGAGGAAACTCACTCCGATGCCTAAGTCTGACAAGGTTGACAAGATAAAATTTAGGTAAGGTAAAAATGGGTAAGAAAGTGAGTACATCGAGTATAGTGTTGGGGTCTACGTATAGTCTATGTAGGTCGGTTCATTGTTGTACGATCTCGTCCGTACACGTGTACAATATATGCGTATCTACGTGCCTATACTACCACGATAGTCGACATCTATTATTGAACATGGGAGCAATCATGTCAATGTGTTGTCATGTTACCCAACATCTAAGGGTGAACATGGTTGTCATCATGCGAAGGGTTTGTACATGTTGTATCAGGACCTAGTACCACTGTGTCGGGACCTTGGCGGTCTGACATGTTTTCTCCTTTATTTCTCATTACGTTTTCCTGCTCATGACGTAAGGTGCCGCTAACAATGGTGATGGTGGCCCCGACCTTGGTTGTCAATAACACTTTGGATCCTTCAATTGCAAGACACCAAGATTGGTTGATGCCGACCATTGGTATGCCGACAAGGCACGCAGACCATCGTGGTGGTCGGTTTGTTGGCAACTCCCTTACAGAGAATGTTGGCACTTAGGGGTCTTTTGATTCACTAATTTCGGGTTCCAAGAAATAGAATCGATTGGCAATATTCTTTCTTCTTATTTAGTTCAATCCCTATATAATCAATCCATTGTTATTACTTAATGGTAATAGATTCAATTTGTTAACTTCACCTCGCCATCAAGTAACAAAATTCATGATTTGGTGGTAATGATTATCGTTCAATTTTTTCCGTTTAAACCAAAAAATTAATAAAGGTAACCATTTTTGTTATCATTCTTCATCTTTATTTATATTTATTCCCTTTCCATTCCATATGTTGAACTAAATAATCCCTTAAAACGTGAGATGATTGAGGTGGGGGAATCGAGAACAATTAATGGGTATTATTGTGAGTTTTTTTTTTTTTTTTTTTTTTTTTTTTCTGTGTGGAAAAGAGTATGTTATTAAGTATTGTATCATAGTAGCATATTTAACTAATAGGTATTATTATACATATCAATCTCGTTTGGCCACATCAAGGCGTGATCAATTTATTAGTAGTACTTGCACTTAATACAATCTTTTAGTGTCTATGCACCATTGTATGTGTGAAACAAGAAGCAATGACATCTACTGCGAAGCAAATATAACATCATACTAGATAGCAAATGTAGGATACCTTATAATTTCTTCTAAGTACTTGTAATAGCTTACAACTCCCGTCGATTACTCAAAGCGATAAATTAGGTGCTTCCCTCGAGAGGAAGGCCTCCTAATTGTATTCCTTTTCTTATATATTGAAAAAAAAAGAAGCAATAATATCACACTCTTATTTAATATCGTCCTTTTTTTTTTGTTATTGTGATATAAATAATGAGAGAATATGACTCATTTTTTACCGTTGTTATCTTTAAATAGGTATTAGTAATTTTTTTTACAAAATATTTCTTAGTATCTGAAAAGAACATTGGAACGGTTCCAACAAAATCTCACACAATTATATCTTTCCATATATACTCTTGACATAATATGCAATAATTTGTGTTCTGGTAGGGACGAATACATGTATGTGTGAAACAGTACTATTTTCGTTCCACTGTTTTGCAACGCTTGCAATTTTACTCTTTCAATGCACTATTGTAATCATTAATATTCACTTTCTCAATAAAACATGCTTTAACCAAATACAAAAATGTTTTAAACTGAAACACATTGCACACAAGACACTTTAACTATGTAATTGCAAAGATCATGAAGATTTGATATTTGAAAACTATATATTAAAATAAATCTAACAAGTAACAAGATTCCATATAATCATTTTTTTCCCGATATGATAGTGATAGGGACGGAAGATCACGGGGGACTAATAGGAGCCTGGACCCCGGCCAACTATTGAATCTTCATAAAAATTAAGATTGAAAATGTAAAATTTTCAAATAAAACAGGTTAATTTCACATTTGACCCCATTAAAAAATACAAATTTTATTTTTATCCCTTGTAAAATAATGATATCAAAATGTATAAGAGTTGGCCTTAAAGAGATACTTTATGTTTTTTTTTTTTATCTTTCTCACTTTCATATGTACATCTCCCAATGCACATATTTGAACTTAAATATCTTTCATTATATATTAGTAAAAATTATAACGATTGAATATTAATAATGTACTAATTGAGACGAATCAAACAAGACCCCACATGACTATATTTTTTCTTATAAATTGAAAAAATTTGAGAAGATTCTCTCTAAATATGAATAGTGTCAAGATTCTAACAGCACCATTACTCATGATTGGAAAAAAAGATCATCCCACTCTCTTTCTAACTTTCTCTCTCTAAAAAATTACATCCCACAATCTTTTCCCACTCATCTCCTTAACCATGAACCATTTTTCAATCATCCCAACTACTTTTTCCTCTCTCTCTTACTTTTTGACCCCACCCAACTACTTTTCCATCTCATCACCCAACTACCATCATACAATATTTTTATTATTTACTTTTTAATGATATGAAATATTAATTACTAATTGAATTTATTATTAATTAATTAAAAAAATAAAATTAAAATTTTAATTATCATTTTAATAATTAAGTTATCTATCTTTTTTATTAATACATAGCATAATGATATTTGTGTTTCATTAAGTAATTAAATACGTAATTAGTTAGCGTTTTTAATGATATGAGACACAATTAACATTTTTAATATAATTTTAAGAACGAAATACATAAAATGCTACATTGTGCGACAATTACAAACTTAATTAAGAAAAAAAGTGCATAAAACTTAACTAAGAACGAAAAACATAAAACTTAATTAAGAAAGAAATACATAAAATGCTCTTAATTAGCATTGCCACCAACTTTATGCCATATATTGGCAATCAAATCACGTTTCAAGGAATGATGCACATGTTGATCTTCAATTGCATCTCTATTGGCCATGTACTGGTTGATATCTACGATTCGATCATGATAATATTCAAATTCGTCCTCATTATTACTTGTGTTGGTAGTGAATTCGGTAGTATCTGCGTAGTGTGCATATGTATCTCGTTCATCTTCCACAATCATGTTGTGCATGATAATGCAAGACAACATGATGTCATTGAGAATTTCCTCATCCCATGCGAGGGATGGTCTACGAATATAGCAAACCGAGATTGCAGCACCCCAAATGCTCTCTCTACATCTTTTCGAGCTCCTTCTTGGTGTTGAGCAAATAACTTGTCCTTGAGATTTGAGGACATGTAACTGATTGAATGAATGTTGCCCAATTCGGATATATACCATCAGTGAGATAATAACCCTTATCATATTGGTTACCATTCACCGTAAACTGCACGGGTGGTGCTCGACCTTCTAAAACATCCCTAAACACAGGAGATCGGTGAAGAACATTTAGGTCATTGCACGAACCTGGTATCCCGAAGAAAGAATGCCATATCCATAAGTCACGATCAGCAACACTTCAAGAACTAAACTAGCAACACCACTCTTCCTTGAAATTGTCCTTTCCATGCAGTGGGCAATTTTTCCATTCCCAATGCATACAATCTATGCTGCCAACCATGCCCGGAAATCCACGTTCTTCACCGAATCTGAGTAGTCTAGCCAAATCGTTTGGAGTAGGCCGTCTCAAGTACTCCCCACCAAATTTCGTGATGACCCCCTTTGTAAATTTCATCAATGCTATTCGAGCTGTACTTTCACTAATTCGCACATACTCGTCAAGCGAATCTGAGATGGTTGACGAAATTTTGATTGATTTTGAGAAGGTTGGCGATAATTTGACGGATTTTGAGAGCTAATTAAACGATTTTGTTGCCTAGGCATTTGGTTTTTTGAGCGATTTTGGGGTTGATTTCTTATATAATTAGGATGATTAGGATCCATAATTATAAGAATTTGAAAAAAAAAAAAGAGCAATGGAAGAAGAGTTAGAACAAATAGAAGAAATTAGTGAAGAGGGAGAAAATTAAGTGTGTCCAAAATATAGCAAAATGGGTCTCTATTAATAGATCTCGAAAAAATAGAGCCGTTGGTATTTTTTTTTTTTTTTTGATTTATATTTTTTAAAATATAACCGTTGTAAAATTTACAACGGTTATATTTTTAAAACCAATAATAAGCTGACAAGTGGCGGGGTGCGTGACAAATGTCACGCTGCAACTGGCGCTGACACGCGTGTCAGCTGCCAGCTGCAGCGTCAGATTCCTAAATTTTTTTTGGCTGAACTCAACGCAAAACGCTGCGTTTTGCGTTGAGTTCAGCCAAAAAAAATTTAGGAATTGATGATCTGGCTGTGGGTCCCAACCCCACGGCTGATCATCAATTCAATCACTCCATGCCATTTTTTTCCCCCACTCACCTTCAATCACTCCTCAATCTTTATTTCACTCATGGTTAAGAGCCATTTTTTTTCAATCACCTCCACAATCTTAAATTCTACTCATGGTTAAGGATGTTCTAAGTGCGAACGATAAAAAAAAAAAACAGAAGGAGTAAGTGTTAGTATGTTACATAAAATTACAGTACATAAATATGGTAAAAAAAATTCACCTTGACAATAGTACTAAGATAAGAGAAGTACTAGAATAGTTAAACTGACTTGTATAGTTTGGTGTTGAATAGTGAAGAAAGTAGGAGTTTGCTAAGAGCCAGGTCAGCAGACGCCGCAAAAAACCCAACAAAAACCTTTCTTCTTCACTTGTGTTGGATTTCAGTTTCAGTTTAAAGCCAAAAAAAACAACATCAAATTATTTCATCAGAAATTCAGAAACAATAAAGAAGAAAATGTCAAATCTGTCGAAAGTAAAGCTGCAAGAAGAACAACTCCGGCGCAAAAAATTGGAGGAAGCCCTCGAAGTCAAATCCCTTCGACGAATTATTAGCGCTTATCTTAAGTATTTCTCTCTCCTTTTATCTTACTATATGTATAAAAAATTTGCATTATCTTAAGTATTAGTGCTTGTCTTCAAATTTGCATTATTACAAGTTTTAATATCATCCAAGTATAATCAATCATGAATCAATCAGTTTTGTTGTTGAAAAGTATATGAATTTAAGAGCTTAGAATAAATTAGGAGTATATGATGTTTTTGAAGCAGGATAAATTGAAGCCACTATTATTGAAAGAATTAATGGACTAGTGGGAAATTGGGAATGTGAGCATTGAATTTTGATGTGGAAACTTACTTCCTCCGTGATAAAATAGATGTTACACTTTGAAAATTGCATTATTCACCTACTACATTTGACTATGTATTTTTTAGTTTTAAATAAAATCAACCGTTGCTATATGATATGTTGTTGGATTCAACTCAATGCACGCTTTTGTAATATTAACTTCTTATACTATCTCCGTTTTCTATTATTTGCAACGATTAGACATTTTTCCTCTCTACTTTATGTCAAATCGTTGCACATAATAAAAAACGGAGGTAGTACTTTTTTTTATTACTAAAATACACAATTAAGGTTATTAATGGTCAAAGTACTACATCGACAAGTGTGAAAATCAAAGTGTAATATATATTTTGCTACGGAGGAAGTAGTATTCATTTAAGTGTCGAATTCGTTGTGTGAAAAAAGGTGGAGAAAGAGCCGAGTACCCAAAGTTGAAATGTTATACGATTGACAGGCTGAGTAGATTTCTTTTTATGGTGGTGTTTGGTTGGACAGAAAACTATCTCCTACGGAAAGTGGTTTTCGATGAGAACCATTTTCCAGATGAAAACTCAATTCTAGATTGATTTTCCTTTGTTTAGCTGGAAGGAAATTAACTTCCGTTTGAAGCCAGTGAGGGAATGTGTGGCTTCCTTTGCCTCACTAGGGAAAGCCATTTTCCACCCTTGAAAAATGAAGTTCAACCCATATTTTCCCTTTCCCCTCTTTGATTCGATCCAAATCAAACAGATGAAAGTGCTGAAAATAGTTTTCCTAGAAAACAATTTCCTCCCAGCCAAACACACGCTTAGAGTTTTATGCTCTTTTGCTATATTTTTCAAGAGGTTTGCTGGGGGAAGGGAATATTTATAGGCTTATCTTTGTTCAGTAAATTGTAGTAATAAGTTTGCTTATATTGTACATTTTCAATGTAGTCCAAGATTTCCCTTCTTTTTAACTTGTGGATTGTATTGGACGATGTTGCATATTACTTCCTCCGTTCTTTAATAAGTGACACAGAGAAAGTGGGGGAATCTGATCGCCTCTACCATTGCACCATTGCGAGGGATAAGACTGCACTCATTTGTCCCTACCACAGGCAGTAGCCTTTTTAGATGTAATGAGTAATGTTGATGTTCATGTGTCATTTTCTGTATAAACATAACGGCAGTGACCACAATTGTGACCATATCGGGGGTTGCTGAGTTTTCTGTCATTGTATAAGGATTACATTAAGTTGGCTGTTTGTTTGAATAAATAGTGGCTCCTTTATCTATGCCTTGCTTTTGCCTATTGTTTTCCTTTTTGTGCTTCCTTCTCCCAGATTTAGCAGATAGTGTCTTCTGATTTGGCTTAATTTCCTGCTAAAACCTTTACACAGCTATCCAGATGCAGCTGAAGATGATGTCAGACGTTATGAGAGTTCTTTTAGAAAGCTTCCACCAGCACACAAGGTAATCTATTTACCTAACTACCAAGCTAACCTTGGCCTAGTGAAAAAGAGAGCACCTTCCAGCCTCAAGGTTTGGGGTTCAATCCCTACTAGGTGCACTTTGAGAGAGGGGATCCTCTTATGTTCTTATCCTCCCCCCCTCCTCCACTCCCAAAGTGTCTAGCCCGCTAACCGGGCTGGGTTGAACCCCGAGAGGTTATGGCATGGTAGGGCCCTTCATCTTACCTACCTAAAAAGAAAATATCTATTTACCAGATGTGATGTGCTTAATTATCAGGTTATGTGTCAAATGTGTGTGATTCTTTGTTTTCAGATTCTTAATATTACTACCTAGTAGCACTTTTAATTATTTATGTTAAATTTTATTCCCCAAAAGAACCTTTATCCATATGCCTTTCTAGGATGAATGACAGTATGGAGTTAGGATAATAATCATATACTCGTATATCCAGGATTGGTGCATCAATCATTCACCTACAACTTTGTTCTTTATTTTATGTCTAATAACGACTAACGAGCAAGAATAACTAAGTCAACTAACCTTTTTACATTCTTGATTAACTAATTTATTCGTATCGTAGTTTGTTGCTGTGATTTCTAATAGAACACAGTTTGTTACTTTGATTTCTTATAGAACATTCTGATAGAATTCTATATTCTGGTTGATTATATGCTTATTGCAGTTGCCTATTAAAGCTAAAATTGGAGAGTGACAATCCTCTGAACTAGATTAGCATGAAAACCTGCCAATGATTTCAGTTAAACACACATTATGAGCAGACACATGCGAGAGAAGGCAGTTAGGCTTAATAATATATGGTTTAACCAATGGTCTAGCTTCTATATAGTGCAAACTAGCAATACAATTCATTACAAGGCTGTCTTCCTTTATACTACCTCTGTATTTTTTTAGTTGCACCATTTGCTTTTTTACAATTGGCGAGACGATTCTTTGAACGTTAATATCTCTTATTGGGTGTAAGTAAAAATTATAAAAATTTGATATTTGGACTCCTTGCATTGAGACGAATCTAACAAGACCCCTCTGAACTATGTTTTTTCTTATATAATAATGCGAGATAGTTTAACAAAGTTGGTTGATGAATAGTGCCGCGAAACCAAATGGTGCAACTAAAAAAATACGGAGGTAGTATTTGAGTAGAATCTTTACTTGGAAAGCTAAAGAGGAGAAATGTTTTGATGGGACAACCATTTGACCCATTACCCTCTGGTCCAGACATCCTATAATCCTTTCCTTCCCCCCCCCCCCCCCCCTTTGTTTTTTTACGCATGCTGTAGAAGAGGTAAGTAGACTTTAAAAGCTACAAGATAGTGTTGTTGGAGGTTAATCATTTTCCTTTCTCGTCACCTTCATAATGTATGCAATCATTGTTTTTGTCAAAAAGTTAAGTATTTGAATTTGAAGAGAGTAATTTATGTAGTTCCTTTTAGTTTTAGATTATGTCTGGCTTTAACCTTGCTAACTTTCTATACTTTTGCAGTCTCTTCTTTCCCACTTGCCATCAAAATACCACAGTTTGAGAAGGTAATGATTCTTATTTTCGCTTCCAGCATCCATGTGTGTCAATTCAAAAAATGACAAATTAGGACATTCGTTCGAACCGGACAAGCAGCCCTGGTTTATGAGGATTCTGCTAATTATGATCTTAGTTCCTTAAGTTTCAGAAGCAAACTTATGTTTGGTTCGTTACCCTAGTTCACCCCATCTCTCTTTTGTCTGAAAAAGAAGAAAGCTTTTGTCACCATATAGTCCATATATTAACCAGCTTTGTTTATGCTGAAAGTCGTCAGCGAGTAAACTGATATTTTGGTCTGAGGAATATTTGCTTTTGCCTTTGATTTGTGTGTCATTAGTTTATTAAGTACTTGATTGCATTGCTTATATCAACCAGCTTTCTTGCAAATCTTCTTCTGGTCTCTTTATATACTTGATAAGCAGTGCATGTCTACAATGTATAAAAATTGACGAATTGTCCATCACAAAGACATATTTAGTTGGTGTTAATGATATGAGCCAAGTTGGAGTATCACTAAGCTTAAGTAAAATCACCTTTAAAAGCTTAATGAGTTAGAATATCCTTGCTTAAAATTCATGAAGATTGACTTGCCTCAAGTGGGCTGGTTCTGTGCGCATAATCTGAAGATAATAGCAACCAAGACGGCTCAAGCTAAGAGTTTTCTCCCTCTTTTTCAATTTCTTTGCACGTGTTTGACATTTTAGGATCTTCAAGCCTAAACTTTTAGTGTTATTCTGACTATTATATGATTGTACAATTAGTTGAAATACTGCAAATTGTACAATTCATTTTGAGATAAATCCCGACAAGAGTGTTTAATGCATCAAGTAGATGTAATTATTAATGATGGTCAGGGTTAACTAATTTTGAGTAACTTTGACTGCCAGAAGTTGAAATATCAATTTATTTTGGTTGGAAGGTGCAACTCCAAAGGAAAAGAAAGGAGCATGTTTTTAATACACTAGAGTACAGTATGGTAAGCTTCAAGCCATTGAGTCTAAGTGGAGCTTGTGTAGCTCGCAAGGTGGCTTGACTCATTTACACCCTTAGTTCTCGCATATGCTGTTGTACATATTGGGGGGGAAGTAAAAGCTCCGGCTTCAAATAGGTACATTATTGGCGTTGCATTAAACACTCTAGCAGTAGCTTGCCATGTCAGGACATGTTATCCTCTGGCCATTTTTTTTCCTCTTGCAATTTTGCTTAATGAAAATCTCGAAGTTTATTGCATTTGCATCAGTCATTACATTCATTTGCATTGTTGCAGGTGTATATCAGTGAATACATTTTTTATCTTAAACATGCTTCAGGTAATGTGCATATTATCTCATTTTGTCCCTTGTTTGATATTGTTTCAGCACTTCCTTTTCTTTTTGGGAGTTGTTGATGTTGTGTTTGTGTACTGTAACTTTCTCATTGCAGGCCTTTGAGCCCCCACTTGATATGAGCATAGATGCAGATCTATGTGAAGATCAGCATCTAGAATGTTGCCCAGATGAGCACCATTCCTGTCAACATGGAGGTTTCTTGGACAGCCATCACAGAGCAACAGGGGAGACTATGGTGAGATCAACAAGTGACCCGGTAGTTTGTAATACAGAAGATGATGACATATCTAGATCAGCCAGAGGAACCACAACTACTGAGGTTCTTCTTGTGCCTAGGTTACTTTGTTAATTATGAGAGATGGTTGTGGTTTTGATTTTCTCATTCCGTTTTTTTGTAAAACTTGTTACCCCTAATAATCTAATATGTTATTAGAAATTTGACTTAATGAACAGGATGAGCAAATACCAGCCCTTAGCTGTAAACTAGAGTGCGGGGAAGCAGGTTGCTGTGAAACCGAACCCATTAATGGTCAGAAAAGCGAAAGACAACTTCAACCAGTTGATTCAAATGGGCATGTAAGTTTACTCAATTACATCTTCCATAAGTTGTTTTGGTTTTTTTGTCTTGTCAGTCTGTTGTTGCTGAAGTCTCTGTTAACCTTGTGTTGCTGCAAAAGGCATTTCATTTTTATCCTTTTTTCCCCTATTGTATGGCCTCTGGTTTTTGTTCTCTTCAATGATCTGCGTAGGGGTTTTATGGTGGCGATGTACACTCCTTTACTATTTCCAACACCACCAGCTTTAGAAGCCGTTATCATTTTCAGCATTGAAATTGTGCACAATATCCTGATTTTAAATTTAAATCATCGCAAACTTTTTAAATCACCCAGCATTCATCAAAAATTAAACAATGTCAAGGGTCTTCTCTTTCACACTGAAATTAATTCCATAACCGTAAGATATATTCCATGATCTCCTTCAATCGGACCTTCTTTCTGGCAACACACTGGAGCATTAATCTACACTCTCTAGTTTGAAAGTCTAATAAGTCAATAGACTGCAACTCTTTATACTATGTTGCTCTTACATTTTGGCTAGCTAAGTAAAGTTTAATAAGTCAATAGACTGCAACTCTTTATACTATGTTGCTCTTACATTTTGGCTAGCTAAGTAGCACAAAGATTGATGGGAACTGCAGTTCCATTCTTTTTCATAGGTGTCAGGAATAGAAGCACTGAACGACATATACAAAAATTTCCTTAAATGTTTCTGGGATGTCAATGAATAGTTGGACAGAAAAGAAAGCCTTATTAGACAAGTGTGGAAGCATAGGTGGTTGGCATAATGTTGTGTCTGCAGGGGTGGTTGTAGCTGCACTCTATCCTTCTTTCTCCATTCCGCTGGTTTTATCCGTTTCCTTCTTTTTATTTTCACATGTGTAACTCTGTCTCCCATTCCAACATATATGGCCATAATGTTTTGTCTGTAATCTGTATATGCTTCTGTATTGTACTTTATTCTTGTTCCTCTCATTCTTCCACTTCAAGAGTTCAACTCATCACACTCAGCTCTTGATTGAAGTGAAGATGTGTTCATAAAGGCTTTCTCAGTGACTGTGTTATGGCAGTTCCCTGCCTCCTCTTTGACTGAAATTTTCAAGGTCTAACATTTTCTTTTCGTGAAGTAGTTTTGGATCAGAGAGGAGAGAGCATATTGTTGGTGAGTCATTATTTCCTTCCTTTTGTGGAAGGACAGAGGACCTTATAGAAACGAGAAAAACACGAGAACACAATATGTTAGAAAATAATATAAATTTAGATTAAAAAAGGTATGATAAAGCCTTCAAGCCTTGTTGAGTGTTTGTCGTGGTTAATTCTTTTGACACATGTTGTCAGCTAAAGTCCGAACTGAGTAAACCCAGATCACTATATTGCATACTGCAGTGATCTATTTGCTGTTAAGCACAAAATTGAAGCTTCTATGGCATATACATTGGGATGACAAAAAGAACACATATTCAAGAAACTTATTGCAATTTCTGTGTCTTTCTACCCAAACTTCTGGAATTTTACGGAACAGCGAATGAGAGGTTGAGTTCTTTGATAGCAACCAGTCTGCTAAAGGCATGCCATAAAGGTGTGAACTTCTGTTGTTGTCCTCTTCCCAGAAAGTAAAAGATGCCACTATGTCAGGATATCTTATCTCTCTCAGGAGTCAGAATATGGAGCTCTTTTTTTCAATTTTCTATCTCTTCACTCAGACAGTGCATGAGTTTTGGTTAAGGGTGAAATACCATTCGAACCCATAGCTAGCTAGTTTTCCCCAAAATGTATTGAGGCACAACAGTTTTGGTGCGGGCTGGGAGAGCATACCAAATTGAGCTAAACTCTTGAGCTCTATACTTGAAGAGTGCACAGTATGTCAAATAACAATATGCAGAAAGGAGATGCTCACTATTTCCCCCCTATTAGCGTAGCACATATATATCAATAATATGCTGATCATCTGTCACTGGGTCTCAATATTTATATTATTCTTTTCTTTTTTTACTTTATAAAGGCACCTTGCTAGCCCTGCTTCTGCAATTGACGGTGTCTCAATCCAAGCTTTGCTTTTAGTTCTCTATTTTCTGCATTTCTGTCTTGCATTAAAATGATGGTGACAATTCTTATACTTCCATTTTTCTGCAGGCATCGTCATCTTCTTGTGATTGGTTGGATCCATCGTTGCAATTAAATGTACCACTAGTTGATGTCGACAAGGTAAATATTTTAGTAAGGCCAAAACCTAGTGGCTTGTCGAGAGATAAGTTGGTTAGTGATTATCTGTTCAAGGTGCGCTAAATCTGAAGCGTTAATTGGTCAAGTATATAACATAAATGGTGGACGACCATGTAGAGTATATAAGTGATTGAGGGAGTGAATGGGGTTAAGTAGCTTGAAGAGCGAGCGTTTCTGTTTCCTCTCTTACTTTAGGAACACTTCTTTTTAGTTCCCGATTTCAGTGCTAACCTAGCTCTTGGTGATAATTTTTTTTTTTTTAATCTCTGAAATATTAGTATGCGAAAATTGCTTCCATCTATAATCTTTCTCCTGTAGGCCAACACGATAGGGCTATGAAAGAAGACTTGTGCAGGTTTTAACCTTTCTTATGTTATGAGGAAGTAACAGAGTTTTAAATGTAAAACTATATCTTCTCTTTTGTCTTTTTAGTTGACTCGTTTTAACATATGACAGTCAACTTTTACTATCTTTTGTGATTTATACTTAATTAAAAAGTAGTAATGTGGGATGTGGTTAGATTCTTCTCATTGTATAGTTTCAAAATATCAACTTTTTGTAATTTTTGCTTATGAATAATCAAAGATCTTAATAAGTGAAGTTACGCATTGGGAAATGTGATAAAAGAAACGAGTCAACTAAAAAGAGGAATTATAAGATTTTATATTTAGTCTCTGTTGCTTATGTATGGGAAGCTCATAGTCAAGGTTTTTAACAGTGGAATTTGATAAAGGACAAGGCTAGTTATTTGGTCAGATATTACATGCTTAATACTTCATCCTGATGAAAGTTTCATTCTACCACTGCAGGCCTTAGGCCGCCGGCATCTTAACAGCAACCCCCATTCCCAACCCTGCCTTATGCTAAAGGCATGGTATGGTGTGTCCTCAATGAAGATGATATTTCTAACTTTCAACCCAAAAATAAATTCTAAGGGAGCTATGTATATCCGAGACTTGTCAGTCTTTAGCCCTAGTTGGTACTCATGTATCTGAGGATTGAGTTTCAACTTTCATATAGGCTTGATGTAGGTTTGTGCTACTGAAACTAGCACTTGATGTATGCAGATGTAGCTGATGCTAAAAGTTGGATGAGGTGGCAAATTCTGTATCACGAGGAGAAGATTTATGTTTGTCAATGACTTAATGGAAATAGTTTTAATGGGTGATAGGAAGCAATTATATTTAATTACTTTTTGGTTGTGCTAGAGGCTTTGGATGAAAAAGGATTTATGTTTGCCCCGATTAAAGTAGTTGCTAAGTCGTTTGTCATATCTGGATTGTAGGATCTTACCATTTTATGATCCAGATAGCAATCAAATGACATTGGGGATTGAATGGAAAATGAAGCTTAGAGGGTGGAAGCTTAGCCTCTTGGTCAAAGTTCGCTCTGCCTACTGACCACTAGGTTGGAGGCTGCCAAGAAGATCCCCTTCTTTTTGTTAGGATTTTCGCGGAATTGACTAATGAGTGTCTGTCTATAGTGGAATTCTGTTGCTGCTGGAGATTGTTTTTTTTTTGTTTGATTGTCTTTTATTTCTGTACTCATACAATAATTTTTTGAATCATATTTCTACAATGCTATTGCAAATCAATTTCCCCCTCCCACTCATTCTTATCACCAATGTCAGGTGATTATATTTTGAATTTTTTGAGTTGTTTCTTATGAACGTCATTTTCAAACTTCAAGGTTCGCTGCATAATAAGGAATATAGTTAGAGATTGGGCATCTGAGGTTTGTTCTCCTTCCTTGTTTCTGCAACTGTGTCTTCTTTGTTTCTTTCGTAAATGCTTCACTTTGTATTCTCACTTGTAATGTGCAACAGGGGCAAGTGGAGCGCGATCAATGCTATCTGCCCATTCTTGAGGAGCTTGAGAGATGCTTTCCCAAACGGAGTACTGAGAGGTAAAATTTTCTTACAGCGGTTATACATTAATTATGTTTTTCGTGTGCCATTATATGTGAAATTGCTGTATTTTGCATGTCCTTCTTGCTTATATATAAGTTTGAGCTTATGGGCATTTTATTCTTTTGTGACCTGCTCACAGTCCTCCTTGCTGCTTGGTTCCTGGTGCTGGGCTTGGGAGGTTGGCTTTGGAGATTTCACGTCTTGGTGTGCAGTTATCCTAAAGTTACCCAAATATATATGATGTGAACTAGTCACTGACATTATTGGATGAAAATGTAACAGGTTTCGTGTGCCAGGGTAATGAATTTTCATACTACATGATGATATGCTCCAGCTTTATCCTCAACAAGTAAGTTTCCATTTTAGTTTCAGTATGCTGATCTGTACTATCTGGAACAGGTTTACATTTTGTTTCACATATTTGATGTGTTTATTTCATTTCAGCACTCAATCTGTTGGTGAATGGACTATACACCCTTGGATTCACAGCAATTGCAATTCTCTTTCAGATAAGGACCAACTTCGTCCTGTTCCTATTCCAGACATTCTTCCTGCTAGGTAGGTGGTTTAGATTATGGATGGCAATTCTTAGAGATACCCTTAACTCTCTTATCCTGCAGCTTGAGGTGACTTAATAATATTTCAAATATTAGTACTTTCTGCATCTTGACTATTTATGTCGACTGTTCTAATGTATTGCCATTGTATCTTATAAAATAGAGTATTGTCTCAGATGTCTTCTACTATGCCAACAATGTGATTCGAAAATTATTAAAAGAAGTCCAGCAATCAAATGATTGAAACCATTACCAAAAAGAACAAGGTACATCAAAGATAAGAAGTTAAGAACTTCCAATCAAACCAATAGAGAGAACTCGCGAGTTAGAAGTTTAAATTCATCAGTATGCCTACTTGCCTAGATCCCAACTTCTGGGAAGGGTTGAAGAAGGCACTCTTCATCTGCAGATTCCTAATAGAACAAGCTACTCTTGTTTGTAAATTAGCTCTACAAGTAACTTTAAAAACAATGTCTTTAAAGACTACACTCTCAGGTTCACTATCATTTCATTTCTTTGAATCTAGATAGTGTATACTGCTTTGCCAAATGAATCAGAAGTGGCTTATTTCACTCTTGCCACCCTGAGGATTTGAGCAAGTTCATAATAATCTAAGAGACACGCTGTTCTTTGCCAACCCAGGAGCCTAAAAATCCTGTGTCAAATTTGAGCTAGATACAGACACTGGAATAATAATTGCTGCAGATTCTCAGATTGTGTATTACACTAAACACAACTGGACAACAATCTATGAGAGGAATGAATGCATTTCACTTTTAATTTCCCAATATTACAACCCATATATAACACTGGTTTTATTTTTATGTTTGGGACCCCTTCCAGCCTGGGCCCTAGGCGGTCGCACTCCCTGGATAATAAAAGTGAATCTATTCGGCTCAATTTTTTGTGAAGTTCCCAACAACCCAAAGGATTTATCTGAAAAAGCAATTTTCCATTGTCAGATTATATAGAACTCTGATCACCAGAATGCTGAGGACCGGACTGCAAATTATGTTTTGCATAACAATTTTCTGTCCAAATAAAGCTTTTGTGAATCTGAATGATATTTGATGGAGGGCCTGACTTGAAAGATAAAAAGATTGAACTCTAAAATACCTAAGTGAAACCCATGACTGCTTTAAGTAGCTGAATTATCTGGTCTGGGACACACAGCAGCTAGAGGTTACTGAATTAGTTGATTTTTTCCACCTCTTTCCTCTTTGCATGTGTGGATACATGGCTATATATTATCATATATCTTTAATAGCCCTTTTGATAGATGGTAATAAATGGTGGTAGTAGTAGTAATGGTTTTCTATTTGTAGTTTTGCATAAAAAGTATGATATTAATGTTATATGGTAATGCTTCTCCACCCGAAACCTATGATTTTCTTCATAAAATTCCATTACCACTTTAGAGTTGGTATCGAGTGGGATTGAGAATCTGTAAAAAAAATTACATGTTCGACGACATATGGTTTCATTATCATTACCGCCATTTAGTAGTACCTACCAAACGAGGCGTAATGGGTTTACACAGCTATGACAGTGTGGATGAGCAAGACCAGGTACCTGTTCAAAATATCCAGAACCAGTTAAAACTGGTTCCTAGAATTTGGGTCATAGCTATGAAGAACCGGACGCTAAACCGATAAGTGCAGATTCCAGCTTACTTGCCAATCTTTTGGTACATTGATTTTTGAAGTGGAAAAAGTTACGCCCTCCGTCCCAATTTAGTTGCTACATATGCTTTTTCACAGTTTACGAGATGCAACTTCAAACACCAATATCTTGAGTTACATATATGAAAAATTTATAAAAATTATATATTTGGAAAATACAAATTGGGAAGAATCAAACAAGATCCAACATGACTATGTTTTTTCTTATGTATATAGAGTAAAAGATAGTCAAAGTTATGACGTGAATAGTGCCTACGGTCAAAATGTAGCAACTAAATTGGACGGAGGGAGTAGTTGTTAATAATTTTTTGTTAGTACTTTTTCCTTATGTCTCCATGATCATTTATATACAAATTTCCACGATTTCACTATTATTAGGGCCGGGTACCCAATTTCATAAGGAATCTACCGGGTACCCGGTTCCAGAATTGGTTCCAATGGGCACTCAATTCCAGAATCAGTTCCAAATTCCAATGGGTACCCAGTGGGTACTGGGTCTGAAAAATTGATAGCCATAACTGGTTTTACAACAAGGTCCGACTTTTTGGGACTGAAACCAGTCGTAATGCTACCGGTTTGAGTCCCCGATACTGCAGGTATTGATCGGTTACACGGCCGGATGGTACCTTCAGTTTTTGAGTCCAAGATCATATAAGGTGGTTAAAGTATATTTATCTAATAAATTTCATTTTGTCTGGTTGAAGCTGAACTTCAGAGTTGAGGGTATCCTGATTTTTGTTGTCCAAACTTATTTGTTGGTTGCAAATGTCTTGTTCTAATATGGTTGCCGAAGGAAGATAACAAATGTATCTCTCTTTTGTATTCCTTTTCCTTTTTTTACGTCAAGCAGCATGAGAAGTCTGCCATGGAAAATATTTTGAAGATTCTCAATATCGTGTTGTTGTGTCATATGTGGTTCACCTTATTTTATGAGATTGTTCCGCTGTTCTACTTTTATACACAAAAAGTTGCCTATGTTGCATCTAGTGAATGCTGCATCCTGGCTAAAATGTTGTGCTTGACTTTTGCGTGAACAGCTCAGGAATAACTGAAGGTTTTTCCATGTGTGGCGGGGATTTTGTGGAAGTGTATAATGATCCAGAGCAAGAAGGTAATAGAATATATTGATGGAGTATGGCTTCTGTGTACTAGCTCTGTTTCAAAATTATTGGCCATATCTGACTTCTTTGGTCAGACCTTGTTATTTTTGACCAATTGACTATTAAATTTTGTAGAATTTAGAAAAAGATAACTTACGAATTTACGCTGTAAATTAAACCTAAAAATAATACATCAACATTATAACTCTGTAGATATTTGATGGACTTGGTTAGTGATCATTGCCTCCAGAGTCAAATGTGGCCTTATTTATTTTTTCTTTGTTTAAAATGGAAAATTTTCTCTTGCTAATAAGATAACATCAATGACAATACTATGTCTATTGTTTCTAGTTATGTGGGAAGAGCTAAGCATTTCAGACTAACTCTTAGAAACATAGGGAAAATAAATTGCTAAATAAATATAGGGAAAGCTGATTTCTTTTTGGTGAGTGGTGACTAATAGCTATGAAGGGTTTCTTCAACTTACCTAGTAGGACATGATAACTGTGTCATGAGGTTCTCTATTCTTGATTTTTCCCCAAATCTCAAACAAAATAAACACCCTCTTGCTTGTACTGAAGCTGCAGTTTTGGGAATACATGTATTATGATTTGGGCACATGCTCAATCAGCGAAGTATGAGCTAGTTACTAAATCTTCATTAGCAAAGTTATGAATATAATCTTCGCATTTTTTATAGAGGGGCCAAATTATTGATCTAAGTTTTATGGAAATATGAGACAGCTTTTCAGAAAGTGTTCCCCAACACCTTGAGGGTTTTTTTGAGGCAGCAGCTTTGGAAATATGTCATGTATAGTACTTGGGAACGAGGTTCTCCACTTTTCCCTATTTGGTTGAGTGAAGCTAAGTAGTTTTCTTAGTATCAGTTTGGGCTTTCGCTAACAAACTTTTTCCCGTTAGCTTCTTTTTTCTTCTTTTGCGAGTTTATATTTGTGGGCAAGGGGGTCTTAAAGTAAGAAATTGTATTAATGAAGCACATGGACTGGGATTGGCCACTTCGAGCAAAAAATCCTCTTTTACTGCAAAACACCATAACCAAAGGCTAGGTGCCCTCAAGCTAAGCTCAGAAGAGCTTTGTAGGCCTAGCCCGAACCTATGTCATAGGGGAGTGCCAATCCAAATGCAAATTTACAATATCTCCAAATCTAGGAAAAATGGTATACTTCTCAACGTAAAAGCACCTTTGTGCCAGCACTAGTCAACATTATTACTCATGCCCTATATAATTCGTCAAAGTTACAACCTGTCAGACCACATCCTATCACTTAAGAAGCTTCCTTAGAAATTATACTCCTTAACTCGACCTAATATTGTTGACTTGATTCACTCAGTTTCGGACTCTACAGTCTGCACTCTTTGTGTCCACAGCTTTATTTCTGCTCTTCTAGACAGAATAGACACGATATGCTATTGCAGCAAGCCTGATGTCCTTTCTGAACCTTGCACCCTCTGTAGAATGATTTTATTATGTATTCATGTTACTTGGATTCGGTTACTTGTGCTGTTGTGCCAGATAAGAGTACATGTCAAAATGCCAAAATTGGCTATCTTATGAATGAATCTCATGTGTTTGATACAAGATGAAGTGGCAAATGTCCTTACCCATGTCAGGGTGTCTAGGATCCAACCCTACTTGAGGTGAAATGAAGAGTCCGAATGGCATACTTATGTGATAATCTATTTGATGGATTTGCTGTTGGATGCCTTGGAGGTGTGATGTACTCAAAAGTTCTATCTTATTGCACTATATAGTCCACATAGACTCAGGTTCGATCTTTTTGCAGTTCTGGTGTGAAGCATTAGATAAAAACTTCTCCAAATCATTCATCTTTAATGCTTAGCTTTCTCTCACAGAAGCATTTAATGTTATGATAAATATCATGTATTAGGATTAGTCTGAATCTGAGTGTACAAAGAATCTAAGCCTATATTGGCAATATCATCTATCATATTGTGTATATTGACTGTTGATTGTTTGCTTTCTTTCAGGAATTTGGGATGCCGTAGTTACATGCTTCTTTATTGATACAGCTCATAACATTGTAGAGTACATCGAAATTATATGGAAAATCCTCAAAGATGGAGGAGTAAGACTCGAGCTGTTTCGTTTTCAATTAAGTGTACTTTTTTTGTTCTTATAAAGTTTTCATAATATCAAGTTAATGCTGATATAGGTATGGATAAATCTTGGACCACTGCTTTATCACTTTGCGGATACATATGGGAATAATGTGAGTTTTGACGTATACCCATGTTTGAATATGTACCGTCGCTCACGCAAATATGCTTATCTAAATGGACAGATAAGTTACCATTTTCTCTTTGGCTTTTACCTCTTGTCCAGGAGATGTCTGTAGAATTGAGTTTAGAAGATGTGAAGAAAGTGGCTTCACATTACGGATTTACGTTAGAGGTCAGTTATAAAAGTCACATTTGCTATACATGCATTTATATCTTGCATTATTTTGACTTTGTTAAAAATGTACAGAGAGAAAGTACCATCGCAACAACATATACTACAAACTCTCAGTCTATGATGCAGGTAAGACTTACAATGTGATGTATTAAACTTTCATTACTTGCTTAACTATTAGGCAACTAATGGTGCAGTCTCTTCACCCGAACCTATCTGAATAGAATATTGGACTTGATTGGACCTCTGAACAGCCTTGCTTTTACCTTATGTTTACACATGATTAAATCTCACCAACCCTAAAACTTATTTTCTAAGGTGAAGAGAACATAACAAGTTTCGACAGATGGGGTAAAGTTTTAACGGTGCCATTCCGTCCCCTTATATAACTATATAACTAGTTTGGCAGATAGACCTTTATCATTATTTTCTCAGCTCCTCCTTGAGGGTATTTTTTGGTGCATTGCATTACTGTGAAGGGCACAAATCCATGGCATTGAACTGATCAGATCTTAAATGTCGGCAGAACCGATATTATGCAGCATTCTGGACCATGACAAAGAAATCTGGAACCAAGTCGACAGAAGAACATGACTCAGTCTAACGCGAATGGTTAGAAATATCTGCACGTAGTCCCTCCGCAAGCAGGTCATTTTTTCCCTCATGGCAGAAGAACTTTTGCTGAATATTTTCTGCTACTTTTTACTAGTGAGAAATGCTTGTCTCAATCGTCTGTGCATCGAGGGATCCACATTGTTGAGCTCTATGGCCCAGAGTTTTAAATCTTATGGGCCCTTCTTTTTTTTATAGGGGAGTCTAATTATTTTGGATAGAGAGTGTATTCTCTTGCAACTTGCTGAATCAAAATGAATTATAGTGTGTGCTAAAGTGTACTAGTTTCTTATTGCAACTTATGTTACCTGCCTACCTCCATAATGGTTGTTTTCATCTGTAATTTGTAGAGTTTTCAATGGATACCTTTAGTTATTAATTCATCCAGTATAATATTAAATGATAATAAAAAAATATACTTTGAAAATACATATTGAGACGAATCTAAAAAGACCACACATGATTATAATTTCTTAGTATGGATGAGAAACATGGTAATAAGCCGACTCGAGTAAGGGTAGTTTGACTATTTTTAGGCTCAACTTGACTCATAACTTAATACAAACTCGAACTCATTGAACCTAGAATTTTATAGGCTTAATTTGATTTGTAATATCCTTTCTATAAAATGTTAACTACCATGGATGATAATAAGCCGAGACGAATCTACTAAAACTCGAATGAAGCTTGTTGATATCGGAAGTTTATGCTCAACTCCACTTCTAACTTAACTCAATTTCGAGTTCTCAAAATGAGCTTGAGGTAGTTGAGCTTGTGCTAAAAACTCCCAATTCATTATATCTATTAAAGAATTTTGTTTTGAACCTTTTGTTGATACTTTGAGTTTCGTTAGGCCCATTCGTGTTGAGATCCTCTAGAGTTTCAAAAATAACTCTACATGGTAGAGTTTGTTAAATATCAGTCGTTGATTAAGAAATCAAAGGCTTGCATTTTCTTTCCCAAACCCCCCTATTTCCCCCCTGATTATCTTGTCCATATCTTTTCCTTTCCCACTAATCATGAGCCCTTGATTTTATAATATATGGTCAGGATTCAACTCTATTTTGTAGAGTTTTCATAAAACTCTAGAGGATCCGGACCCGGCTGATTCTATATCACCTCTGTTTATTTCCCTTTTGAGTATTTATCTACCTTTACTTTAAGTGCTAAAATCATAGGAAGATACATAAACGAGTGCCTTAATTTTCTCGCTCTTTATTCCGTACCTACATGGCTCAATATACAAAACAAAATTACTAGCAAACTGGATAGTTGACTTCAAATTGGATTGAGATTAATTTAATTGTTGGCATTGAGGTGTTATGGTTGCGGGAGGGAGGGGAGATGATATTTTATTATTTCAACTTGGATATCCATGTCATTAATTTTCTGATTCTATGTGCTAGCTAGATATGAGCAGTAGATGAAAATCTAGTGGTGTTAGTGATATATTAACTTGAGGAGAGAGAGTACAGAATACAGAGTTTATGGCGACGAATATGTAATTAACCTAAACGAAATAGGCCAAATAGGGCCAATAATAGAAAAAGAGAATACCGAGACGGCGAGAGCCTCATGTTGGGTTGTGCCAAATTACAAATTTCAAGGCATTCAACACATGAATGTTTACATAAGTTAATGCACAACTTTGAATATCTTCAATTATTTATTAGTAAACATAAATAAAGGTCGTTGATACTTTATATATATACATTGAGACAAACTAAATAGGAGTAATATTTAACCTCATACTCCCTATGTCTCATTATATAGTGCTTATTTCTTTCTTTGTACGAGAATTAAGGAGAATGGAGAGAGTAGAAGGATTCTCAAATTTTTTTTTTTAATGAAGTTATTTTTGTGTTGGAACTACTTCTCTATTTTCTTTTGCCTTAAGAAATCAAAAAGCAATAACTTTTTCTTTGAATTGTGCAAAACAATAATAATTTGAAAGAAAGATAGGAATATTTTAGAAAGTTTATGTAAAAATTAAGGATAATTTAGTCAAACCAAAATGATAAAAAGTGTAAGCGCTATAGTCTATATTATGAAACGTAGGGAGTACGATTATAATCAAAGTTTATTGTCCCTATCCGAGCCTATTAGTTTTTTGTGGCTTAATTATAACTTGATTGCATCCAACATTTTAGTTACTTTTTTCTATATTTGAGTTTGACTTTCTTATATTCTTTTATTTGGTAGGATAGTTGATTTACCAATAGTCTAATGAACAATTACGTAAATTTATAGGGAACACCATACCTCCTCCCTTCTCTTATACAATAGAGATTCGAGTATTGGACACACTCATTCCAGCCAGCTGTGCCTGTGAGGTGCATGCTAGTACTATTACACTATAATAATTTATTTCGCAAACATCAAAAATTTGGTGTTCATGAAAATATACAGTACCTTTGTTTTTTTAGATTAACATTTGATTATTTCAATTTATTTTCTGTGGAAAGACAAATGTTACATTTAAAAAGACAGAAGAAGTATTTTATATTACATCATACATCTTTTTCGCTACTTACCTCTCTCTCCTTTCAATCCACTAGTCCGTAATGGTTAATTAATTAGAGCATGTTTGTTGATAATTTGTAATACTTCCTCTGTTTTTTTTAGATGTTACACTTTCCTTAAATTGCATGTTTCTAAATAGATGTTACACTTTTTTTTATTTCCTAAATTGGAAAGTTTTATGCTGTAAAATTACTCACTTACCCTTACTTATAAAGATTAATCAAAATTAAACTAACCTAATTTAACCTTATTATAACTAATCCAAATTTAATTAAACCTCCCCCCCTTCTCTTCCACCACCCTTCCCACACCACCTCAGCTGCCCCATCCCTTCCCCCACCTCGCAACCTCCTTACCCACCACCATAGAAGCCCGGCGAATTCCGACCACCACCCCACCACCCACCCGAAAATCCCACCCAGCCACCCAAAACCCCACCCCACCCACCTGAAAACAAGACCCCCACCCACGAAAACCTTCCCCACCTACCGAAATCACCACCCCCACCTACCGAAAACCACGCAGTAGGTGCTTCTTGCTCGCCTCGCAAGCCTGCAAGCAATTCATCCGTTTTAGTTAGTATCTATTTTCTCCGCGCAAAACTCTATGCGCTACAAATCTGTAGGATTGAGGGTTTGTAATACTTCGGTAGGATTGCAGAACCCTGAACAGAAGCATTAGGTTTCTCCATGGATTCCTTAAGGTGCGGTTTTCTCTGCGCAAACCCTCAATTTTCTTCGCGCAAAACTCTCAATTTTCTTCGCGCAGAACCACGGCCTCCATTTTCGGCGGTAGAGGTGGGGTTTTCGAGGATGGGGTGGAATTTTGCGGCGGTAGAGGTGGGGTTTCGCGAGGCTGGGGTGGGTTTTCGGGTGGGTGGGTGGGGATTTCGGCGATGGGGTGGGGTTTTCGGGTGGGTGGGTAGGGATTTCGGCGGGTGGGGTGGGCTTTTCGGTGGCTGAGTGGGGTTTTCGGGTGGGTGGGGTGGGGTTTTGGGTGGCTGGGTGGGTGGTGGGGTGGTGGTGGGGAACTCAAGTTGGGATCCTCTTTTCTCTCTCCTCCCTTCCCTTAAACCCCATGTTAATTATCTCTTAATTACTCCTCCAATTTTTGCCTAGGGAACCACAATTTTTGAAAGTGTAACATCTAGAAAAAAACGGAGGAAGTAGTTAAATTGATCAACTATGAATAAGGATCAATTTGATAAGTAAAAGAAGTGACCCCCTTAGATATACTGAACTTCTATTCATTGTCCTAAAAATACTTAAAATCGTCTTAAAAAAATTGAAATTACATCTCTAACCTTTTTTTTTTATATAAATAAATCACCTTTCGAATTAACCCTTTAATTCAAGTTATCACAAAACTTGAGATTATTTATAGATAAATCATATTTCATATTAATATGAGAAGACATCACAAATATGGACATATAAGGTTCACGCATTTTTTTCGAATTTACTTTCCTACTAATTCTTTTATATAGCTTTTATATTATATTATTTCCGTTTCTTTCTAATCTACACACTTTTTTTTTTGTCTTTCTTTTTAATCATTACACTGTTGCTTTTTCTATTTTTGGTAATATGTCACATCTACTTTCTCCTCTTTAAACCTTGACAACTTGGGGTAATAAAGAAAATCCCAACTTGCCAAGGGTGAGAATCGATTCCAAGACCTCCTAAAACCGGGAAGAAAGCTCTAACCGCTTGACTATCCCTCACTCTCAATAGACGTAGTATATGACATACAAATTTACACCATAAGATGTATCGTAAAAAATACTTTCATAAACATAAATCATAATGTTGTTTCTTATAATTTTATATTAATATGTACATAATCATAAAGAGCAAGGGAGGCAGTAATGCATTAATATTGTTACTGATTAACTTTACTCTTGAGGGTTCACTCTGCATGTATTGTGGTTGAATCTGCAGGTCTTCTCTGCTGTTTATGTGATATCCATTTATGCATGGAAACCACATTTATTGCAGTAATTTTGGTGGGAAGCTGGTGAATTAATTAAATTATTATGATGTTCAGAAATTCAAACATGTCATTTGTAATAAAGAGGGATGGTTCCATCTCATCTATGAGAGTTCAATACAGTAGGCACGATTTGCTTGGATTCATTTATTACATTATTGTTTATTCATGTCACTTTTTTACGTGATTTATTGCATGTCTGTTTTGTTGAGTCAAGAGTCAAGGAGAAATCAGTTTTTACCTTCTCCTGTTACTAGGACTTGGGATATATTTGTCTTTGCTCTTTATTCAGACTCTCATACACGTTTTTGCTGAAATCATCGACCGCAACAGTTGTCAAAATTTTTATATGATACAATTATCTTCATTTTTCATCATTCAAAACTTCTATTAAAAACATATTTACATTGTTCCTTTTAAGCCAATATCCAAAAATATAAATATATAAATATATATATATATATATATATATATATAATTATATATATATATATATATATATATATATATATATATATATATATATATTGCTCTTTATAAATTGAGATTAAAAAGTTCACATAAGTTCTGCAAATACAAATTTTATCATACAACTCGGTATAGGGTGTACTGTGAACCTGGTATACTCAAGGCTTTTTTTTTTTTTTTTTTTTGCTAATTGTTCATTTAAAATCATCCAAATGAGCAAAATGTACTAAAAAAGAGTTCCAAATGAGTAAAAATTAATCTTGAATGTACTATACATATAGTATTAGTACACCTGGATTTATGATGAATGAACTCCTTTCACTGTACGAATTAAATACTTCCTCCGTTTCAAAATATATGCTACATTGTTGACTGAAACGCTTGTCGAGGCACTACTTTGACTACTAATATCTTTAATTATGTATTAGAGTAAAGTATAAAATTTTGATTTTCTGAAAATATACATTAAGACAAATCCAACAACATATTACATTATAACATTTGATTTTACCTAATAGTAAATAATGCATGGTCAAACCTCATTCATGAATAGTGGAAAAGTCAACAATGTAGCATCTATTTTGAAACGGAGGAAGTATCAATAATGACTATGATTCATGAGATGTTCTTTGTCCTCATAGTTTTGTTTTAGAGAGGATCTTCTCAATATATAAAGAGAAAAGTGGGGTATTACTTGATTCGTCTAAACTAGCACTTTATTAATATTCAATCGTTGTAATTTTTACTAATACTCCCTCCGTCCCATAATATAGTGCTTGTTTCTTTTTTACACGGTCTCCAAGACATAACTTTGACCTTTAATATCTTTAATTTCGTATTAATAAAAAATATAAAAAGTTGATATTATGAAACTACACATTGAGACGAATCTAACAAGATCCCACATGAATATGTTTTTTATATATACAAATGAGAATATTCGGTCAAAGATTTTAAAGTTTGACCCACCAAAAATAAAGTAGGCACTATATTATAGGACGGAGGAGTATATAATAAAAAATATTTAAGTTATAAGACGTGCATTAATATAGGAGGTACCCACAGGAAAAGCATAATAATAGAAAACAAAGGAAGTATCTTTTTGTATAAGTAAGATTTTGTCTTAGATATCACTCACTTAAGGTTTGATTAATCAGTACTACATAATTGTCCCATTTAATTAACCCATATGTCAAAACACAATTTTGGCTATTAATATTTCAATATTTCTATTTACTATCTATTAAAATATACAAAACATTTTATTTTAAAATCATGCACTGACATAAATCTTATAACATACTACTACAACATTATACTAACATTTAATTCTATTTATTAGTATCAAAAATATGGTTAATTAAGTGATGTGAGTGAATAGTGCATGTGAAAGTTAAATAGCTAAAAAGGAGATATTTATCATACACTCGGGTGTACTAACATGGTACACTCAAAACTTAGTACTTTTTTTTTTTTACACGAAAGCTTATTATTATTTTTTGAAACCTTCAAATGAGCATAAATACATAAATGTAAAACTTTAATTGAGCAAAAAATAGTCTTAGGTTTACAACGCACTTGGTACACCCGAGTATATATGAATGCACTCACCTACAAGAATAGAGGATGGGGGAGTTCGTAGAATGGTGATCTTTTCAAATATATTCGTCTTGATTTTCAAGATAAAAATGTGTATTGTGAAAATTTGAGTACCCATAGCAAATGATACCGAACTACCAATCAAAAATAATCAACAAAAATACAAAATGAATATATAGTTATAGGAAATCAAGATCGAGCACAAAACTAAAGCCATGCATTTCATTGAAACAATAAACTGATCATAGTGCTACAACAAATCTCTCATAAGTTACTCATAGCAAACTTCCAATGTCTAACAAATCAACAAAACAAACACATAATCACTCATTAAAACTATGAAAATTTAAACCTGACATATTTTTTAGATACTAGTAATAAAGTATAGCATTTGATTTGATTAATAAACTAGCTAGCTAGCAATTAATTAAGGTTTAGAATAAGTAGTTGCAGGCTTGAGCTTCTTCTCATTAGCAAGTTTGAAGAGCTTGGCTTGCGCCGCGGCGATCCTATCGGAGGTAAGGGACGCAAGGAAGGCATCCTTAACTTGCTTGGTGGACAAAGAGAATTCCTTGGTGGCCATAGAGTTAAGGAAAGAGGCAGTGCCTTCCCGGTAAAGGGAACCATACCCATCATTTCTAGGGTTGTTAAGCATTTCTTCAAGACTAGTAGCTGAGTTTAGTCCTGGCAATGTTGTTACACCAAATATTCCGCCTACGGTTGCCCACCATCCTAACACCCCAAATATCAACCCTGGGTGACTTCCCCAGTAACTGCATCCACATATCAATGTAACACACAACAAGCTAAGCGTCAATTATGTAATTAAAGATATCAACGGACAATGTTCAACACTTGGACACTAGAAATTATTTAAATATCCGGTCCCACATTTTGTATACCATTTGTGGTGCCACTTATTTTTATTGGTTGATTATGACATGTTTTGAAATTAAATTTGATGGATCATAATGATATTACTAATCAATATAGTATGAAGTGGCGTAATAGTAATATGCATTCAAAAAGTGTGACAGAAGATTTTATATAAAAAGGCATAATTAGAAACAAATAAAGAGAGAAATTGTAAATTTTAGTAAATTAGATACTTTATACCCCATATGAATATTTGTATGGCCTTGACATATATCAATATCACAACTTTTCTTACCAGTAATATCCAATAAAATATATAACATACTTTCTCCATTTTGAAATAAATGAAGCACTTTTATCTTTTATGTGAGAATTTTTTGCGTTTCATTTATTTTAGAACAGAGTACCAGTAGCTAAAATTAAATATATATAGGGGGAGGTGGGAGACTTACGTGCATGGGAAAGGGGGTGTTGTAGGATCAAAAGGCGTAGGAGTACGAGGAACAAGAGGAGGAGATGGAACAAGAGGAATGAAAGGAGGTGAAGGCACCAAAGGTACACTTGGTGGAGTAACTATAGGAGTAGGAGTCAATGGAGTTGGAGGATAATACCCGCCGCCACCACCGCTCGAAGGCGGTGGTGAAAGGCATGGGCAACCACCACTACTACCACCACCACCACCAATAGGAGGGTTTTTGGGTGTATGTTTAGGTGAACCATGATGCCCTCCCCCGCCTCCTCGACTAGGAGGGGTGGGGGTGGGCGAAGGATAGTAGTGTCCACTACCACCACTAGGTGTAGGAGGGGTATGCGTAGGATCAGGTGAAGGGTAGTAGCCTCCACTGCCACCACTTGGTGTAGGAGGAGACCCACAGTTGCTTTGACTACCGGAGGATCCATGGTGTGTGGGTGTGTGAGAAGGACTGCTATGAGCACCTGCATTAATATTGTTAACCATGTAAGTATTATACAAAATATTAGAATGCAGCATTATATATTTTCTCATAGTAATCATGCAAGAAAATTTGATAATACACAAACAACTTTATATACAAAATCAAAAGATCAACACAAGTAGTAACAGTAGTCCTAAAAAGTTTAGAATGCAGCTCAATGATTTATGAACCAGACCCTACATAGTAATACAAAAACGTAGTACAATCAAAGCAACTCATATCAATTAACCTAGTAAAAGTTGAGGATCCATTCGTTATTTTTTTTTCCTCAGTTCAGTTTTTCTTAAAACTAAAAACCAAAAACAGAAAACCATAAAATAGTGGTTTTCACTTTTTAGTTCTCAGTTTTCAAAATCATCATGTTCCCAATAAATTTGATTAATTTTTTATTCATTATAGGACATTATATCATAACTTTGAAAATCAAAAAACCAAAAAAAGAAACCACACTAATACCGAACGGGCTCTGAACTTTCGAATTTCTTTTCTTGCTGCATGTGAAGGGATTTGTACTTCGTATTAGAAGGAAAATAGAAAAATTTATAATACTTGCAGTCCAATTTAGTTGTCACAATACTAATTTTAATTATAATAGTACATTAGTACTAATACGAACAGAGTAAAATAAAAACAATCAGATACAATAATCAAATAAATAAATAAGAGACTAGACAGCTAGCTTTGATAAAAAGCAAGCTAAATTTTTTAAAAGACATATTTAAGATCATATTTTATTCCATGAACTGCATGGATTAATTATCCATCTCTATCAAACATAAAATAATGTAACATCAACAACACCACCTCAAAAAATATGTAACATCAACAGATAGAATTAATAGTTACTAATTAATATAAATATATATATAAAGAAGTGATTACCTGAAGAAGGGTTTGGAACATGTGGGTCATGAGAATAGTAGTTCTTTTGAGTCCCAAAGTTGGTGGAAGTAGTAGAAACAACTGGAAGGACTAAGTTATTAGTGGAAAGCATTAGCAAAACCATCCATAAAAACAGACTTCTACTACTATTTTTAGTAAAAGAGGCAAAAGCCCCTTTGTTCCTCCCCATTATTTTTTCTGTTTTATTCAACCCAAAAACACAAGAGAAAAAGAAAGGGTTTGATAATTTTGTGAGTTATAGAAGATGGAATGAAAGAAATGAGTTTCTCAAGATTATAAAGGAAAAGTAGTGAGCTAGGCTAGGGTTATGGTAAATAAATACAAGCAGGTAGAGTAGTATGTATGGTTAGTTGATATGTTGCAGGTTGCATTTATATTTATCATTTATTGATCTCGTTTACTACCCTCGTTCATCTTCGCATGCATATTTGTCTACCTTCATGTATATCTTTTCTTTTTTTTCAGTCATGATAACCTCATTTCTTAGATGGGTAAAAGAGTCCATCCATAGTTGACAAATTATGATGAAATGTAAATTATGTCTTGTGTATTATTGATGATGTTGTGCATATACATGATATGTTTTGATGATGAAAATTAATATAATATGTTATAGTATGAAAGTATGTAACAGTTGCAACAGATGCATGAAGAAAGGAATTAATAAATGAAGACTTTGAAGAAAAGAAGAATCAAGATTGAAGTCAAGTTTATATGTTCCTTAGAATAGTTACTTTGGATTTTATTGTAATATGCTCAAACTTGGTGATATGCTATGTGCTAAATATAGAAATATAAAATTAGTATAATTATTATATTCTTAGAGTTAAGAAAATAAATAATTGTATTAAAATTATATATCTATATAGAAAGGAAATTAGTTTTCGAAATAAGAAATAAAAAGAATTTAGGAAAACGTGTTTTTAGAAAAAGATTTATAAAACCGTGTTTATAAAAGAATTTGATAAAAACGAGTTTTTGAAAAAGATTTTAATATAAATTGTGTTTTGATAAAAACGTGTTTTTAAATAAAAGATTTTTATAAAATAGAATTTTACTAAAACGTGTTTTCAGATTTTCTAAAAAGATTTGGAAAATATTTTTTAGATAAAAACAGATTTTGAATTGAAAAGAAAATCTAATATGGAAAACTTATCTTTTTAAGTTTAAAGATAAAGATAGAAAAAGATATAGATAAAAACAGATTTTGAATTGAAAAGAAAATCTAATATGGAAAACTTATCTTTTTAAGTTTAAAGATAAAGATAGAAAAAGATAAAGTTTGTTTTTCTAAAAGGAGAGTTTTATCCCTTAAATCAAGGATTAAAAGATAAAGATATTTTTGAAGGATTTTCATCCAAACCAAGTCCTATAAAAGGGATTCATAATTCACTTTTAGATCTCACGTTTTCAGAGACAAAAACCGAAAATATTAAGAGCTGAAAATTAAACTGTTTCCTCCGGCACTGAGCATAGCACTGAGCGAGTCAGATTTAAGTTACTATTTCACAATTGTAATTGTCCTCTATTTGCTTGACTAAGAAGCACATCATTGAGGATCGTTCTTTTCTTGTAACTTTTACATTATAGAGAGTGTCAACACTTAGAGTTAAGTGTTGGGAGTCATTACTAGGGTTAGTAGTGAGGGGAATCGTATTGTATCAAGAGTTTGATATTTTAGGATTCAAAGAAATAAAAGAGTTTTTGTTTCTTGTGGACGTAGATCTCAGAGGTGAGATTGAACCACGTTATATCTTGTGTCAAATCTAATATCTTTTAAGTTTATTATTCGCAAAAACTCAAATCAGCGATTTACGAGTGTTCGACTCAGTGCCAGGCACTGAGCCACAAAAGGATTTTTGCGAAAAACGATTAGATTTCACCACTCAATTCAACCCCCCCTTCTTGAGTGTCACCTTGTGTTCCAACAGATGAGAAACATTATATTTATAGTACAAGGACAATGCCTAATTATGTGCCAAAGATTATTAGTAGATGGTATTGGAGGCAGGTGTGCATTGTCAAGGAAAAGCTGAAGGAGTATGTATTACACTCAGGCCCTAGTTCAGCAAATGTCTCATTACTCTATTACCGAGGTTTACAAGAAACTCTCTGGTGATTATAAGAAGATCCAATGGAGTACTGTTGTCTGGGTCAGACTGGGAGTGCCAAAATATCAATTTCGTAGTTGGCTGGCTATCCAAGGAAGATTACAGACTAGAGCTAAACTTCATAGCTGGGGGGTGAGTGATAATGACAAATGCCTGGTTTGTGAATCTCATGTGGAGGATCATAGGCACCTGTTTTTTAATTGTGAATTCAGTAGGACATGCCTTAATACAATCAAGCAATGGTGTGGCATTAATACTCGAAGTCGACATACAACAATTATTCCATTGGCTGGCTAGCAGGAGGAGAGGCACAAAGATCAGAAGGATGGTGCAAGCTGCTGCACTAGAAGCTGTCATTTACTTTATTTGGCAAGCTAGAAATTTGGCTTTTTGGGAAGGAAAAGTCAGCGATATAGATTACACTGTAACGAGAATACAAGGAAATGTGAAATATAGATCGATGTCTTAGTGTTATTCCTAAGAAGATCAGTCATAGAGATAGATGCTGGTTGGAATCTTTGTAATTAGTTTGTTGGTGGTCCTTGGTTTAGCTAGGTTATTCAAGGAAAATTAGGGTGTAAATTATTTCGTTTTTGATAATCACAACTCACAACTTACCTATCCGAAAAAAAAGGACAAAGCCTAAACCAAGTTGAAAGATAGATTCTAATCTAAGTAGATAACTAAATCCTAATCATAAACAAATTAAGTTGTTGAGACTCCTAGATATGATATATTCCTAACACCCCCCAAGTTGGGGGCATGGAAAGGATCAAGAATGTCTAACAAGGACAAAGCCATAGAACGATACTCGGCCTCAAAGAAAGAGCGAGAAACCGTTTGTTGTTTCTTGGTTTTCCAGAAAACAGGAGTATGACCTAAGAAGATAATCCAACCACTCAATGAGCGTCTAGTAATGGGACAAGCAACCCAATTAAAATTACACCATCCTTGTAGAGATAGATTACTATCAGCTCAAAGTGAGATACCCTGATCCGAGGTGCCCTTCAAATATCGAACAGTTCACAAAGCAGCCTCCCAATGTTCTTGGCGAGGAGCCTGCATAAACTGAGAGAGAATATGAACTGGATAAGCAAGATCAGGATGGGTAACTGCCAAATAAATTAAGCGACCAACAAGGCGTCAGTATATATATGTCGCGGCATCATGAAGAAGATCGCCTGTAGCTTGAGCCAGATGATGGTTTTGTTCGATGGGAAAACTGCTAGGCTTGGCGCCTAATAATCCAACTTCAGAGATAATGTCAAGAGTGTATTTGCGTTGACAAAGAAAGAGGCCCCTGGCACTCCTGGCCACTTCTATGCCTAAGAAACATTTGAGGGAACCCAGATCTTTCATTTTGAAGCAAGAGCTCAAGTATGTTTTGAAAGTGTGTAATGCAGCGGAATCATTCCCAGAAATGATCAAATCATCAACATATACTAGGACATTGATTTGCACATTTTTGTGAGTATATGTGAGTAAAGAGTAGTCAGAATAAGATGGAAGGAAACCATAGTCCTTGAGAGTTGTGGCAAGTTTGGCAAACCAACAGTGGGGAGCCTGTTTGAGGCCATATAAAGATTTCTGTAGCCGACAGACAAGATTGGAGTTAGTGCCTGAAAAACCTGGAGGAAGTTTCATATAAACTTCTTCTAAATCGCCATGCAAAAAGGCATTATGAACATCCATCTAGTAACCTCCCAATTTTTGAAAGCAGCAATAGCAATAAAGGCTCGAACAGTGGTCATTTTAGCAACAGGAGTAAATGTCTCATTATAGTCAATACACGCTTCCTGATGATTACCAAAAACCACGAGGCGAGATTTTGAAACGTTCGACCTCACCATTATGATCACCGTCGCCTGCCATGGGGATGTCGCAAAGAAAACATCGTGCTTTTATGTGAAAAAAAAATTGTTTAGTTTTAGGTTTGCTCTGATACCATGACAAATTATGGTGAAGTGTAAATTATGTCTTGTGTATTATTGATGAGAAACATTGTATTTATAGTACAAGGACAAAGCCTAAACCAAGCAGAAAGATAAATACTAATCTAAGTAGATAAGTAAATCCTAATCATAAACAAATTAGGTTGTTGAGAGTCTTACATATGATATATTCCTAACATTTTTTTTCCTAATTAAGAATACCTCTTACTCGATGAAGAAAATCCCACAATGCTTATATCCATGCTAGAAATATAGAGAAGGGTCCATAATGTTATTGATTTATTCATATTCGAGTGAATCCCACAATGTTATTGATTTATTCATATTCGAGTGAATCAAAATACTTTTTTCATGTACTGCAACTCGTTTATATATGTTATTTAATTTTTATGTATTACCTTCATTTTATGAAATTCTACCTATATGTGGCTAAAGTTATAAAACTTTGATGTATTTCTTAATCAATAATTATCTATTAATTATCATGTGCATCGTATTTGATACATTCAAATGTGAAATTTTGAATTAATTTTTTGTATTATATTTTTGACTATTACATAATTAAAGATAATCAAGGTTAAATGCATTTCTCTTATTTGAGGTTAAATGCATTTTTCTTATGTAAAGTTACACACATTCATCATTTGAGGCAGTATTTTAAATTTTGGTGGAGAGTGGCGGATTTGTAATGTTGAAATATTAACTAATACTCCCTCCGTTTCATTTTAATCTACATACTTTGATATATTACACTACTCACAAATTTCATTTTGACCATCATTTGTGATTTATACGTGGATGAAAATATAGTCATGTGAGATCTTGTTAGATTCATCATAACATGTATTTTATTAATATGTACTTTTTATAATTTTTACAAATACAAAACTAAAGATATATTTTCTCCAAGTTTTGCATTGACATGCATGAAAAATATAAGTGTGTAGATTAAAATGAAACCGTGAGAGTACAAAACAACAATGCATCTTCTTATGACAAGTCTCACACACAAATGATGATGGTGCAACATAATCATGATCATATTAATCAACTAAATCTCATTATGTCTGCATTATTAATAATACTCCCTCTGTCCCAAAATATAGTTCCCCATTTTAATTTGAGAGTCAAATTATAAAAACTTTAACCAAATATTCTTACTAATGTATACAAAAAAACATATTCATGAAAGGTCTTGTTAGAGCACCATTACTCATGAGTGAAAATTAAGAATCATACAATGATTGAGAAAAAAGTGCTATTAATCACAATTGAAAAAAAGACCATGAGGTGAATGAGAGTGATTGGGGAAAAAAAATGGGTTGGGGTGAGTGAAATGATGATCAGGCGTGGGAGTGGGACCCACTGCCTGATCTAACTAAAGTCAATTTTTTTTGGCTTGGGGAAAGCCAAAAAAAATAGACTTCAGTCAGATTTCTGACGCGTGCGTCAGAATTTGACAAGACAGGTGAGAGAAGTAATACAATTATAAATATTAAAAATGCAATATCTTAAAACATAGAAAACAAAAAAAAAATAAAAAAATACCAATGGCTCTATTTTTCATAGATCTACAATTAGAGACCCATTTTGTAATATTTTGGATAAATTTTTTTTTTAGCTATTTACTAATTTTCTATAATTTTGCTTATTTTATATGAAATATGTTCCACTTTTACACTTTTTTTAAAAAAATAAACAATATTTTTGTACGTTTAATTTAGTTAATGCTAAAAACGCTAATTATGTATTTATAAATTAATTTTTTTTATCAATTAGTAATGAATATTTAAGAATTTTTTCCTTGAATAATGCAAAAGTGGGTTTTAATTCCTAAAATATGCCCAAAAAAAAAAAAAATTCCCTGCGTACTGTCCACGTAGGCGGCACGCGAGAAACTTATTTTTTTGTTCGTTTTTGCCCACAGAAACCGCTACTCGGAGTAGCGGTTTATAAAAGTAGCGGTTTATAAATATAAACCGCTACTTTGAGTAGCGGTTTACATGGGCAAAATATTGCAAGCACAAATCAAACTCTGCTACTTAAGTAATGAACCACTACTTGAAGTAGCGGTTTATACAACACACACAAAAAGAATTTTTTTTTTTTTTTTTGTAAACCGCTACTTCAAGTAGCGGTTTTGCTTAAGTTGATAAAAAAAAAAAATTATCGCGTGCTGTCCTACGTGGACGGTACGCAGGGAATTTTTTTTTTGGGCATATTTTGGGAATTAAATAAACCAACTTTTGCATTATGTAAGGAAAAATGGGGTGATGAGAGAGAAAAAATAGTTGGGTGGGGTAAAAAAGTAGTTGAGTGGGTAAAAGTATTTGGGATGATTGAAAAATAATTCATGGTTAAGGAGATGAGTGGGAAAAGATTGTGGAATGTTATTTTTTAGAGAGATAAAGTTAGAAAGAGAGTGGGATGATTGAGTTTGTCACTCATGAGTAATGGTGCTCTTAGATTCATCTCATTGTATAAATTCGTAATATAAACTTTTTATGTTTTTTTACTAATAAGAAATAAAACATATCATAGGTCAACGGTACGTCTTGGAGACTGTGCAAAATGAAATGAGAATTATATTTTGAGATGGAAGGAGTAACTAAATCAAAAATGCATTTGAGTTCTCCTAGCTCACAGTGCACCATCAAATAATGATGTGCCATATATGTCACATAATAATTTGAATCAAACGAATGATAGAGATATGATACTATATAGACAGAATTTTGATTCACAATTCCTTTGCTGAGAGATGATTTGAAGTATTATGGGACACTTCACACATTTGGATTATTAGTTACTACTACTAAGTACTACTATACATGTTAAGGGGGATAAAAAACGTATACTGCGTACTTGTACTGCTGGTGTTGCTGCATATGCATTGACTCATTATAGAAGATGGGTACAGCTTTCATGTTGCCTCTTCTTCGGACTTTCGTCAAATTCTTTAATGATACAGACTGTGTTTGCAGTATGATTTCCAAATCTCATCAGTAGACACTAGACAGTATGGTATATATTTTTCTTTATTTTGTAAAATGTTGCGATTTCCCTCAGTTAATTGATTGATTTTATACTACAAATCTACAATCTATACTTATAATTGAAGTGCATTGTTAATATATGTGACCTCAAAGGCTCAAATTGTCAAACATGACAACATATCTACTATTCCCATACAGCATTGCTCTTCTTGTCAAACTAAAATGATGATATATGTACGATGTAATGAGGGGAGAAAATCATATCCATCTTGATCATTTACCTCATTGTCTGTCCGTTTTCACCATCTATCATAATTCCCTAATCAAGTACGCCCTCCGTCTTTTATTAGTTTTTCCACTATGACTTATAAGTTATAACACTATTTCTTTTTATTACCTTTCGGCTTTGATCGTCATTTGTACTTTATATGTAGGTAAGGAAAAATATAATTATGTGGGATATCGTTTGGTTCGTCTCAATATGTTGTTTTGGAAGATCAAATTCTTATAATTTTTACAAATATACAATTAAAGATATTGAGTTTTACATCGATAAATGTGAAAAGTTACGGGTAAATTAATAGGATGGAGGGAGTATTATCTAACATACCAGTTCCATCAGTTGACTAGATTTTGTATCTATCGCCACTTTAAATTAGACTATTAATCACACAAATAAAACTGAATGTAAAGGTTGTTTTAACAAATCCAAAACAAAGAAACAATATGTTAACTTGTCTACAAGCAATAGGAGGATAAAAATCTTATTATTAGGTTTTTGAGAAAAAGAGTACAAAATTCTGTATAAGGAGGTGTAAAACTGAACACGCACACTAGTTGATTGTAGACTATGAAATAGCTATACAATTCAAAATTAAGATGAGTTTATGTAACTAAGAGCTAAACTAATTACAAAATTAAAGATGACAAACTATGATAACTATGATAGTTGAAACTCTTAGATTGAGCATTACCACTAATATGAACAGATCAGAATATAACTCACATACCAGTTACTCAATTATAGTTTAGGTGAGATTGTCATTCCTTCATAACTCAATAATAAAGCATAGATGCGAAGCAAAACTAAATCCTTAGTCATACCTCAATACCTAAAGCTCACTTTTGTGATAAAAAAAAGCATAACAAACATGTATATCTCCTATTTTTATAGCTTGCAGACACAGTTAATAGAAGCATTAAGAACCAATGTCAAACAATTTCCAATTAGTCCTAATTCTCACCTTATTTTAATAGGAGAATTCAAGTCAATGACAAGATTATATAAATTAAGACCCAACTTTTATTGATTAACTCAATTGATAAAATTACAATCAAGCAACAAATAAATCCTAATATATATCAACTCAAACTTTCATTGATAATATAAAGTTACGGCTAAAAGAGGATGCAAAATTGACTACAAAAACAATCTTATCAAACCCTAGGCACATAATTCAATAACACGAAACTTACAACAAATTCATACGATCAATTCGTACTAGGACTAAACTCAATCTTAGATAAAAGACTATTCAATAATCATAGCAATAAAAAAATAAATTTAATTGACAAAAGTAATTAAACTCAATAAAGAGAAGCCAAATAATAAAACCTGATTAGCAATGCCTGAATGGCAAAGTCTTGATTGAAGACACAATCTTGAATCTCCAAAATGCAATAGAAAACAAACTAGGGCTAATATGGAATATCTAGATAGAGCAAACCTAAAGAACCAATTATGTCTATTTCAATAATGAAAACATATCCTAACCGAGTTAAAAACCTTTAATATAAATATGTATCTCCAAATACTAGTAGGAAAGTAAATTACAAGATAAGAAAAATCAAATTAATTACTAATTGAGCGGGATTAACTAATCCGCGCACACGTAGCAGGCTTCAACAAAACAGTGCGAACTTAAAGCCCATATCTTCTAGAATATAACTTTTCTTGGACCGTGCAATAACCTATCATTGGAAAGATTTTATTCAAGTTTAGTTTCTAATGTTGCCCGAATCATTCAATTACAATTATCGTACCAAGAGTTATGTACCAAAGAGTAGAATGACTCAATTTTCACATTTCTTTTATTAGATTTCGAATTCGTTCTGGCTGCAATTCACACTCAAAGATATGCATAAGGATCCTTATCAATGTAGCGTCCTTCCAATTGCTCCTAAATACTCAAACTTGTCCAATAATACTCCAAATATGTTCTTAACACCTTATATTCCACAAAGAACATCACAAACACACAAAAGATATAATATTTCACAACTAAAATAATTATATGTAATTATAAGTGACAATGCACATATAAATGCTTCTAAAATAAAACCCGAATGCACCTAAAAACTATATCAAAATATGATACATTATGGTGAAGTGAGAGAATATAAGCGAGTTTGAAAATTAAACCAAGCGTATTGACATATCTATAATGTTTATAATATTATTTGATAATCTTGTGTTAGCACAAATTATTAGAATAAGCAATCTAATTTTGACATAAAATTAGACAAACTCAATCTCTACATTATCCTAGAGTCTAAACAAGCCATTTCATTTTCATTCTAACCCAACACTATTCCTAGACATCGCGCACCAACCTACTCGTCTTTTTTCTCCTCCTTCCTTTATTATCCTATGATTCTCGAAATACAATAAATATATAATTTTAAACAAATTGGCAGTCTTACCAAATGGATTAAACTAGTCACTAAATTGAATAAAAAATATGATTATAAAATGCATTAAAATGATCACTAAATATATTAAACTGGTCACTAAATAAATTAAACTAGTCACTCTTGTTGGGTATACATACCAAGTCCCACATCAGAGAGATAAGGAGGATTTACCTAGTTTATAAGAGTTCATCACCTATAATTCTATATTAGTATGAGGCCTTTTGGGAAGGAGCCCAAAAACAAATTATGCAGGCTAGGCCCAAAGCAAATAATATCATACTAATGGTGGAGCATTAGGTGGACTCGCGGGCCCAACAAATGGTATTAGAACCGACGGTTCGGCTGGAAGAACGCGCATACGAAGCTGGACCCATGGTTGGCTTGTTGGAGCACGTAGGTGCAGAGCAGTGTAGCTCTAGGGTGTGGGTGCAAGAATTATGGTCGTATTCTATATGGTTATCGAAGATGGGTGACTCAGTTAATGTATGAACATGCGATTGTAGAACAAGAATATGTTAGAGTAGGGTACAACTTGGAAGCATGGAGCGGAAACATGTTGGTTGCAGACATAGCTTAGAGGCATGGTGCTTGAAATCTAAGGAGATGTGGAGGATCTAAGTTCGACCTCGCAATGAGGAGATGTGGAGGCTCTTAGCGTGACCTCGCAATGAGAAATCTGTGCTTAGCTTGGTGCTTTGTGTCGAAAGTCTTCCTGATATTGTGGTGGCCAGGAGGCGTGTTCCCGGACCCATGGTTAGCTTGTTGGAGCACGTAGGTGCAGAGCAGTGTAGCTCTAGGGTGTGGGTGCAAGAATTATGGTCGTATTCTATATGGTTGTCGAAGATGGGTGACTCAGTTAATGTATGAACATGCGATTGTAGAACAAGAATATGTTAGAGTAGGGTACAACTTGGAAGCATGGAGCGGAAACATGTTGATTGCAGACATAGCTTAGAGGCATGGTGCTTGAAATCTAAGGAGATGTGGAGGATCTAAGTTCGACCTCGCAATGAGGAGATGTGGAGGCTCTTAGCGTGACCTCGCAATGAGAAATCTGTGCTTAGCTTGGTGCTTTGTGTCGAAAGTCTTCCTGATATTGTGGTGGCCAGGAGGCGTGTTCCGCGGGTTGGCGATGGTACACGATGTGAGATGAATTATTGCTGGAGGGGAGGCTTGTGGTCTTTGGTCTGAGGGGTGGATCGTTGGGTATATATATCGAGTCCCACATAAGAGAGATAAGGAGGAGTTACCTAGTCTATAAGACTTCATCACCTACATTAGTTATAGGCCTTTTGGGAAGGATCCCAAAAATAAATCCGTACAGGCTAGACCCAAAGCGGACAATTCACTAGTGGAAAAATAAGGAAGGGCTGCGCTAAAAAAGGCCCTTAGGGCTGCGCTTTTTGACAGCAGCCCTTTCAAGCGCAGCCCTTCACTTTTTAAGTAGGCTGCGCTTTTTAGGTAAAAGCGCAGCCCTTCCTACCAAAAAAAAAAATTTTTTTTTTTTGACATTTTTTTACTCATATATTAATCTCACATTTTCTGAATTTTAACATTTGCATTAAACCTTAAAGGTAAACCATCCAAATCCAAAAGAGAAATAGGGAATATGGTCAGGAAAATTAAAGCTAAAACAGAAAATCAAAAAATGTTATCACATAATTGGAGAACGAAAATGAAAAAACAAAGGAACAAAAACTAAAACTAAAATACAGAAGAACGAAAATGAAAAAAAAGGAACAAAAACTAAAACTAAATTACAAAAGAACGAAAATGAAAAAAAAGGAACAAAAACTAAAATATCACAATGGCAGGAATGAAAAACCCCTTCATTGGTGGTGAACTCGGCGAGTACAAACCCCTTCATTCTTCTGTTAATGCTAAACTTGAGGCTATTTGTGAGAGTTTGGCTAAACAAGGGAATGAAAAACAACAGGGGGAGTCTGGAAAGTCGAAGAAAACCCAGGGTGTTACTGTTACCTCATCGTCTTCTTCATCATCTTGTTCTTCTTCTCTTGTTACGGCTGCCTCGTCTTCGAACGATGATCAGCCGCAGCAGCAGCAGATGTCTGATGTTGTTAAAGCCGAATGCGCCTCCGATAGCGAGGTGGGATCCGGTGGATCTTTGACGTTGTCGGATTTGACGTTTGGTGACGCTGATGATATTTTTGCGCTTTTGCACATAATAATCTCTCACTTCCACTTTCCAACTCACAATTTAGAAAAAGTTAAAATGGTCATCACATCATATTCCCAAACGACATGAATTCAAACCAAAACAAAATGATAAAAAAGGGAAAACAATTACTCATAGAAAATCTTCTGACCATAACGAAGTTTAGGAATAACGAAAGCGTCGATAATACGCAAATGATCCTTTGAAGCAGAAACTTCATCAACATCAAGTAGAGTAGAAATCACTCGATTCAAGGTTTCCTTGTCCAAATACGACGATTTCACTGCCAAAATACACAAAAAAATAAAAAAATTACAGAAATGAAGAAGTTGTTTTCCAAAATTGTTCAGAATACTAAAAACTTAATGAGAAATTTACGAGGCTATTGATCGAGAAGGTCGAGAAGAAGATCCAAAGCTTCGTGAGGATCATCAAATTCATGGCGATTAACGAAAGAAAGCACCTCTTGAAACGCAGCAGCTTGAAGAGTATAGCGCCGAAGCCTGAACTGCTTGCTCACTTCTTGTCTCGTTATCACTCCCATTTTCTCTCTCTGCAATTCAACGGATTAGGGTGGATTAGGGTTTAATTATGTGAGGAGAAGAGAGAGAAGAGAGAGAAGAGGGAGGGTGAGAGAGAAGAGGGAGGCGTGAGAGAGAGAGAGAGGAGAGAGTCTAAGTGCGTAATTCTTTTAGGTGAACCCATACGGTGGTACAAGATGTGAGATGTATTATTGCTGGAAGGGAGGCTTGTGGTCTTTGGTCTGAGAGGTGGATTGTTGGGCATATATACGAAGTCCCACATAAGAGAGATAAGGAGGACTTACCTAGTTTATAAGAGGTCATCACCTACATTAGTTATAGGCCTTTTGGGAAGGATCCCTAAATCGTAATGGTAGAGCTGACAATTCCATACTAATGGTAGAGCTTTAGGTGGACCCATGGGCCCAACAACTCTATCAAGAAAGGTGGTATGATTCTCTTCTTAATATTGAATTTGGACTGTGCCTAATATATATAAATCTATTAAAAAGCATTCCTAAACAAGTCTTATGGTGGCATTTTGTATGGTTCTCGAAGATGGGCGGTGATTCAGTTAATGTATGAACATGCGATTGTAGGGCGGGAATATGTCAGAGTCGGGTGCAACTTGGAAGCATGGAGCAGAAACATGTCGGTTGCAGACATAGTTTAGTGGCATAGTGCATGAAATCTAAGGAGATGTGGAGGTTCTAAGTTCGACCTCGCAATGAGAAGATGTGGAGGCTCTTAGTGTGACCTCGCGGTGGGAAATCTGTGCTTGGTGCTTTGTGTCGAAAGTCTTCATGATATTGTGGTGGTCGGTAGGCGTGTTCCACGGGTTGGCGGCTGTACAAGATGTGAGATGGATTATTGCTGGAGGGGTGGCTTGTGGTCTTTGGTATGAGGGGTGGATTGTTGGGTATATATACGAATCCCCAAATAAGAGAGATAAGGAGGACTTACCCAGTTTATAAGCGTTCATCACCTACATTAGTTGATCTTTTCTTTGAGAATTTTAGGTTTGTATTTCTTAAATTTGTGGGACTTTTTTATTTTCGGAGTTTAAAGATTTGAGCAACCGGTTATTATATATATTGTTTTTATGTTTTCTGGGCATTTCTTCAAAATGCATTGGATTGTTTGGTTGTAATTGTTTGGTAATTTGCGATTCAGAAAAATAGGAATTGGGATTTTATGGAACAAGCCGTTGATTTTATGCGATAGTATTACTTTTTTTTTTTATAGTTTCATAAATAAAGAGAAAACAAATTACATACTAAGGCCCATCTTTCTGGTTTGTGTAGCCAAAAAATGTGATTTTTGGAATTTTATCCTTTCTACTTTAGTTACATTAACAGACTCAAATTCCTCGACCACCATTAAAATCTCTAGCAAGATATTGCGGGTTGAGGATGATGAGATCGATAACCCTTCCACCACTTTCTTTGAATCAGTTCAAACTTTTACATTTCTTATTTGTTGTTCCTTGCATTTCTTAAGCCCAAATAGAATGACATAAGTCTCAGTTTGAGTTGCTGAGTCTGCATCAAGAAGTTGGCTACCTTTTGCTTTTTTCGTGTTATTTTCATACATCACCCACCCATACGCAACAACTCTTGGATCATTCTTGTTGTTCTTCCATGCACCGTCAATTATGAGAGTAGTGTGGTTCTTGGCGCCATTCCAGTTTTTCTCCCAAGAACTTTTTTTCCTCATTCCATCCTCTATGAAGCCCTTAGGATGTAGTTCAATTTCAAGGAAGTTTGTATACTTCCACCATCTCCTTTTTCCAGTGATTGAAGATTTTAAAGGCATCTATTGGGTTCATGATGTAATTATTTGTGAAAATAATTTTGTTTCTTAACAACCAAATGCTCCATGAGATCCCTATAAAATCTAATACTCTAACATTCTTGTGTTCCTTCATCGTGCATCAAGTACCATAACCAGTTTCTTGACCATGTAGTTATTGTGAGATTATCTGATAGCTTCGAATTTATCCCTAGGATTGAGCTCTTCCATATTCTAACTGTTACTTCACAGTTTTTGAATACATGAGTATCCGATTCTTCTTCATTCCCACAAACTCTGCAAGGATTCTCGCTTAAGATTTTTCTTTTTCTAAGGGTTACTCCGGTGGCAAGTGCACCATCAGCTAGCTTCCAATAGAAGAACTTCCATTTTGGCTAGAATTTTTGGCTCCAGAATTTGGAGATTTCATCATTTAGTCTGTTGCAACTAGTATTCAACCCGTAACAAGATTTGGTTAAGTAGTTCCCATGGTTTGTTTTTTTCCAGTTGTACTCATCTTCCTTATCTATTGGGGAAAATGGAACACGAGAGAGAAATGAAGGCTGGGAATTTTGGTGTCCTCAGTTAACTGACATAGGAGGGGGGGGGGGGTTTAAGAATAAGATCTTGTGTTTTATTTTCTATCACAATCCAAATGTTCACACAACACAATTTACTAACTTACTTCTATACATTATTTTCAAATATACTAATACTACATATAACTATATTCAATAATCAAGCTCTAAATTACATATTCAAACTCATTTTCAAAAATATAATACTTTAATTACGCTAATAAAATAATTAAACGCGCGTAAGATATTACTTGCTATGTATAAATAAAAGATCGTTAGTAAATATAAAAGTCATATTCCAATTTAAACATGATAAGACTATTTTAATTTATAATTTTGGCTAATAATGATAGTTAAAACACTCTCAAGAATTTGGGTTTTACAATTACCTTCACCATTAAGAACTCCAATAACAACTTTCGAAATAGTGGGACCAACAATATGCCAATAAGTTTGAAACAATAGAGGGCACATACCATCAGGACCAAGGGCTTTAATCTCCTCCATTGTATAAAGGCTTTGCAAAATATCATTCATGGTAGGCGTAACTCGAGGCTCGAACTCCAAGGGTTAACTCAATTTCGGACATACAAGATGAAGTAAGCATCTCCTTAAAATAATTAAGAACCACCACTCGAGCTATATCCTCTTTTTCAGTCTGTTCAACCCCATCATCATCTTTAATACATGCAATGTTATTCTTACGCTTTCTGCTTGAAGTGCGCTGATGAAAAACTTTGTAGTTATGTCCCCTTCACGGAGCCAAATCACCCGCGATCTTTGCCTCCAGTATAACTCCTATATTATTCACACCATCCCTGCAATCTCTTTCACTAAATTTCTCCTTTGCTCCATCTGACTAACCGTGATCCCTCCCTCATTGAGATTACTAAGTTGTTTTTTCTTTTAACTCCTTGAAAGCCTTACCAAACTTCGACCCACCCCACACCTTTAACTTTCCTGCACACACATTCAACTTTGTTGTGAGATCATGCCCATCCAACTCCCAAGCCGAAGCCACCACCTTCTCGCAGCTATCTTCTCCTGCCTATATTTATTGGAATCTGAACGACCTTTCTCCAAACCCCACATAGCCTTCTCTACTTGTGAACACCACTTTGAGAGGGGAGTGATCCGACCACTCTTGATCAAGATTAAACAAGTGAGCTAAAGGAAAGCAATCAAACCAATTATTATCTGCCAATGCTGGATCGAGTCTATTTTGAACATTATCTTCCTCACACCTTTCATTATCATAAGTGAATTCGTACCCCAACCAAGGAACCTCCCTAAAGCCACATTTATTCATTGCTTCTCTAAAAAATTTCATTTGCCAATCCGCTCTAACACCCCTCCCCAACATCTCATGAGCATATAAAATTTTATTAAAATCACCTAAGCACAACCACGACATCTCAAAATGTAATTTGAGTTCACATAATAATTTCCAAGAAAAATGCCGATTAGTCACCTCAGGCCACCCATAGAACCCTGTCAACCTCCACTCAACATCATCGGTACCCGTTTTCACAGCTACATCGATATGATGAATCGACATAGACATTAACTCAATATCAATATCTTTTTTCCATAACAAGGCAATACCACCAGACCTCCCTACATAATCAACAGCAAGGCCATTGAAGTCACCAAACTTACTCTTAATTCGTGCGAATTAACTCACACTCTACTTAGCCTTAAATTAAAAGACCAAAGATAGGGCCTCTTTTCGGAACAAATCTCAAAGTCCTGAAACTGCAGAAGGGTTGCCCAACTCTCTGCAATTTAAGCTCAAGCAATTCATTGGGCCTGGTGAGGATGGGATTCACCAACCTCCGCCACCATGCCAACAGGATCAAGTAAGTTTTGGGACAAGTTTTTTTTTTTTAATGTGATGGCTTGTCCCCCACATCATCCACTACATCCGCTCTCTCATGTTTTCCCAACAAAGTATTAAAGCTCACCTTTCCTTTATCTTTTTTTATCAATCTCCCACGCCAATTTATTTCATGTTCGAGTGGCATGTTTTGCATCATTCTTCCCTTCTTATTAATCAAGCTCATATGCCTACTTTAACATATTAACTCTTAAGCCAATCATGCTCCATTTCTACACTTCCATCAGTCACTTCCACCTCCACACTACCCATGCTTACTCCCCTATTTGCACCCCTCCACTTCTCCCCCTTCTTCCAAAATAGCAGCCTTCTTTAATTCACACGTCGTTTGACCCCTAGTCAATAAAAGCTTTTCCACATTCCTTCCCCCACATTCATCTCTTTCATGTTCCACCCCATGAGTCTCATTCATCATAGAATTTATTTGATTAAACCCCTTCTTCCCCCCTTACATCTCCTACCCCAGTAATCTTTCGAGCCCTATTTTCTTCAGCTTGTTGTATACCTCCATCTTTTTATGGTGCATGGGTATACAAAATATCTTCCTCCCCATCCTGATCCTTAGTCAGAAACAACGCCCGTATACTCGCCTTTATCATTGCAACATCTTTGAACATCCTTTGTCTCCGTTTACGAGGAGAAGCTTCAACCATAGCCCCCACCCTATACTCACTTCTTGTCCCTATAATGACATTTTGCTAGATTTTTGGTCAATTTTTTGACTGTATTTAGTACATTTGCTTTCACCGTGTTTTTCCGTGCTCTAGTTGCAAGTATGACCTTTTTCGAGGCCAAGAGTTAGGAGATACAGTGTAATGAAGGAGTTTGAGAAGTCGAGGAGGGACCTATATGCGCTCGCACCATTCTATAGGTGCCCACACATATTGGTGCACTCACACCATCCTAGAACTTAGAAGTCCAGAGATCAGGAACTTTAGCACGCCCTGATATTTCACATTTATTATAGTTTTTAGATGCATTTTGATTGCATTTAGACTCCCTTTAGAGCATTTAGGTGCATAATGGCATGAATTACGTAAGTTATGCTCTACTACTCCCCGTTTGCATGTTTTGATGATTTTCAAGTTACTTTGATGCAAATTGATTATGATTATCTAATATCGAGCCTTTTAATTATTGAAGATGAATATAGCTTGCACAAGGATCATAATGCATCCGTTCGGGACAATTTCGAGTTAGAATGAAGCAAAGAGTTAGTGAAAGAAGTGCCAAAACTGACACCTGTTCACTATTTTGATCATAACTTTTTATAGAAAATTGATATCAATAAATTCCAGTTGTGTTGGAAACTAGACTTCAAGGAATTTCCAATGATAGGTCATACGCCCCAATCCGACTTCTAGTTTGAGAGATACAACCTTCGCAAGTTGACGCAAAATCGCAGTTTTCTCACCCGGTCGACCGGGCGGTTTCGCCCGATCGGGTGAAATGAAATTTTCACCAGAATGCAAGACATGTTAGCCCGGTCAACCGGGCGAGAAAGGAGCCAAAATCGATTACGCTCCCGACCGGGCGGATTTGCTGTTTCGTCGTAACTTGTCAATCACCGTCGCCTGACCAGGCGGTTTCTCGGGACGGGTTTTTTCGCCTTTTCTAGTCGGTTTTGTAAAAAGTATAAATAGGTTTTTAGTATTTTCAATTAGACGATCTTATTTTTCTATGTTTTTAGGGCCAAACACTTTGTTTTTCTCTCTCTAGTTTTATATGAACTTTTACATTTTAAGATTATAGAGATTGTTGATTTCCTTTTCATTGTTCTTCAATCATTCGGTATTCCTCTTTACTTTTTTTAATTTAATGAATTCTTTTACTTTGATCATGTTTATTGAGTTTATTATTATTATGTTTATTGAGTTTATTATTATTATGATCATGTATATTTCTAGGGCTTAGAGAGGGAAGCCATGTTTATATCTTTTTTATTGTGGTTTGATGTTCTTCGATAATTGGATTGAATTAGAATAACTGATTGATTGTTATGCTTGTTTAATTCATGTAATTGCGCAATATCATGAGTTATGTTTAGCTAATAAGAATTAGAATCGAAAGATCATATTCATTAGAGGCTTGTTACAATACGTAGATTTGATTATGTTGAGCGACCGTACTGGCATATGTTAATTTAAGAGTTGTTAATGCCTGACCAAGGATTAGCGAAATACTCTAGTTATTCGAACCACAATCCAAGTATTATTGAACTATATTGTAGTGATTAGATTGGTATAAGCATGGTGGACCGATCGATTGCCCTAGGTTTTTAATTATTTAATTTGATAAACTTATATCATTTTGTGTTCTAGTTTATTCTAATTTAGTTATTAGATCTTCAATCATTTTCCTTTCTTGAAGTAGTTAGATAATTAAGAATAAATCTATAGAACTCCTCTCCCTGTGGATCGACCCGTATTTGCCAGTTTCTGCTAAACAGACACCGTGCACTTGCGGTATATTTTAAAACACATCACGCCCGCACCAAGCATGTAGTGTGCCCGCACCACTTTGGTGCTCCCGCACCTCTCAGCACCTGATGCTATTTTAAGATCAGAAACTTTGGTGCGCCCGCACCTGATTTTGCTGCGCCCGCACCGTTTAAGTCCGCGAGAAAATCTGTGTTATGCGAATTGTAATAGTGTTTACTGTTTTAATTTTTGAAGACTTATGCTTTATTCTATAGACTATAGAGTATTATTAAGGTTTATATTAGAGAGAAAAACACTTTAATTTTGTTTAAGATTTGAGATTCTTAGATAAAGTTTATGATTTCCAAGGTACTTTTTATTCAATCAATTACAAAGTTACAATTTTTATTCATCCTTTTCATTATTATTCTTTGTTCTTCCATATTATTAGATCTCTTAATTGTGGTTTCATTTTTGCTTATTTTTATCAGATTAATTATCCTTTAATCATGTTTAGCCCTAGATTAGTTATAAATTTCATGTTTTTATGCTTAGAAACCATGATTAGTGAATAGTCTCCTATCCAGGGTTAGGGTGAAAGTATGGATTAGGACTTACATGTATTGTTTATGTGATTATGATGATTTAAAGATGATTATGCATTGATCTTGGTGTTTTGAAGCCTTAGGATATATACTGATCACATTTGTGCTTTGGTATATATTTTGGTTTCAAATGTTCTTAATCAAATGTTAAACTCTTTTATCATCCCCATGAATCAACTTAATTTCTAAGTGACCAATGAACCTTACTGATGCAAGACTCCCTAACTAAGGATACCGGAGCTTGCCTACCCGCGGAAGATTAGTAGTCAAATGATCGATTCATTCCTCAATCGCAGTAGGTAGACCTTCTTACTAATAGATCATTGCAAGCCCTTCTACGCCTATCTTCCCCCTCTGCGCCTTGAACAGAAGCTCAAGTGCACGAAGACCCTCTGACTTAAGCATGTGCTATCAGTTAAGAGAATCTCCGGGTCCCTCTTAAAGACTACCACCTTCTCTTCGAGTATTGGAAGATGAATAAACTCCATATAAGCTGGATGATCCGAGCCTTGATATGGGGTCCTTCATTTGGAACTCCCCTTTTCCTTTCCCCTTTGACCTATGCTAAACTCTATCTTTGCTGTTACTAGGTGGAATAATTCATTCAACCTCGCACCAAGATATTGGGTAGAAATCAAGGGTATCGTTTATTAGGGATTTTCCGAATTCATTGAATCTCTAAATCAATTGACTAAAGAATATTCGAGAGCGGATTTAGTTGATTGATTAAGCAATTGTTCTTGAGAATAACCATTCGAGAGAGGAATCGAGTATTTTTAGAGGAAAACTAAACTTTGCATAATCATCGCCTTTGAATCACAATTGCATTAATGGTCTTTGTCCATTTTGATTAAGAATAGTAACCTTAACTCTAGTGTCTTCCTTATTAGTTTTTTTCATCTCGTGTTATTTGCTAGTTCTTTGATAGTAGCTAGTCGTAGTTGTTACCAAATCATTCAAAAACCCCTAAAAATCCCTCAATTAGGTAATTTAGACTTGATAGACTTGGATTAATTCCATTTTTTCTGTGGATCGACCCTTGACTTGCCTTTACTACGTTCTTAGTAATTATTGCTTGTTAGGTGTTACTACAAATATTGTTTGAAAAGCGATTTCTTGGTGCCTTAACGACACACTTAAAACCTTTTATCACCCTCGCATCCTCATCAGTTCTACAGCTGAAAAGTAAGTTCTTTAACCTAATCCAGAAAGGTGAGAAACTAGGGGAACATCATTGGGTTGTTCGTTACTCGAGACTTTGTTAAGGATTATTACAAGCTTTTGTTCCAAACACCATGCTCTTCCATTCAAAACTTTCTCTTTATCGTTCCAATGAAATTATAGGGCAAAGAGATTCGCACCAGTTACCTTAATAATAATCTTCTTGGGAGTCAGTCCCCAAGATTGAATCATGCATCGTACGCTTAAAAGCTTCAATATTGAATGTCCAATCAGTTAATAAACGTCCCACCAGATTCAATGAAACCCTATCATTGGTCTCTTGTAATTTTGTCTCAGACAAGTCCACAATTGTGAAATCCTCATCATTGATTTTTAGGTTTTTGCATCTTAATGCCCGATCATCAGCCATCACAACTAAAGATCCACCTCGAAAACGAAGGAGATGTAGCCTAACTTAAGAGGGAGAATCACCCTTTCTTTCGAGGGTTTTTTTTAAATCTTCCTATGTATTTTTATCTATTATTAATCTGTTTCCATCGACATAGAAACTTCCCTTGCGACTACTTTAGGTTCGTTTGGGTAAATTTCAACTTTTGTTGGCTCATTAGTTTGACTTTCTTCTATGTGGTTCACAAGTCACAACGAGGTATCTAAGAAGAGTTTTCTTTACTAATCTAACAAGGATGAGAACTAGGCGAGGCTATCATTTGAGTTCCTAGGCAAAGTTGATAAACATTATAGTACTCCCTCCGTCCCATAATATAGTGCTTGTTTCTATTTTACACGGTCTTCAAGACGTAACTTTGACCTTTAATATCTTCAATTTCGTATTAATAAAAAATATAAAAAGTTGATATTATGAAACTACACATTGAGACGAATCTAACAAGATCCCACATGAATATGTTTTTTTATATATACAAATGAGAATATTCGGTCAAAAATTTTAAAGTTTGACCCACCAAAAATGAAATAGGCACTATATTATGGGACGGAGGGAGTATTATACAACTTACAAGTGATGCTTCAAAATTAGGCTACATAATTGACGCTTATACTCAAACGCTAAATTCCAGGAGCGTGAACCGGACAAAAGGAATCCAAGATATAGGGAAGCCGTTGACTTTTGCTTGAATGAGTGCACCAAACACGTCGTGCATTATCTGGCCACATTTGATTATCAGATAAATTCATTCATACATTTTACTAATCTTCACTTTACAATATACATATATCAACTAGTTTAATTAGTATGCAAAATAATCAAAGGCAATACACAAGATATGTGAATGAATATAATTTTGTGTACATATATATATATTGTATATACTTCATCTGCTTTGAAATAACAAGTGAAACAGTTATCAAAAAAATCTTATATAAAAAAGAAAAGTGTTTCATTTATTTCATAACGGAAGAAATATATATCTTTTCGTGAGGTCATATAAACAAAAATAAAAGAATTAAATTTCCCAATTAATTTAATCATGTTAGCAAGTTTTAGGAGAAATTTTGATGGGCATCCCTTGTGAAGGGAATGGAAGAGGATCCATAACAATGGGTTCATTTGGTTGAACCAATGACCAATTATAATAAGTGACAACCAAATGCACGAAGATGAGGATATTGAGCTTAGCCAACTGGTAGCCAACACACACCCTTGGCCCCCCTCCAAATGCAACATATACATATGGTGATATGGGCTCTTCAAATCTGCTTGGATCAAATCTCATGGGGTCTCTGAAATACTCTTCACTCAAATGTGTCCCATAAGCTGTCCATAACACCTGCATTTAAATCAAGAGGAGACTTTAATTTCATGTCCAATCCATACTACCTACTTCATCCGTTCCATAATAAGTGAAACACTTATTATTTTAGAACGTTTCAAAATAAGTGAAACATACCTTAAATGGAAAAAAGAAAGTTATAAAATGACAAGAATACCCATCACAAACTTGTGTGGTTTGCTTTTCTCTCTCCTCCTTTTGATAACGAAAAAGGTATTTTATGACTTTTTGGCTTTTGAAAGTGATGTTTATTAAATCTTATGCCGAATCCCTATGTTTCACTTATTATGGAACGGAGGAAGTATTAAACTTTGTCTAGAGGTTGATTTCAATTTTCAAGTAGAGTAAATTCATGAACAATACGAGTCTAAATTTAAGTATGGATCGATTTAAGGCTGGGGTTTATTCGGGTTGAAGGCATGTTTCTTTTAGTCTTTTACATCAAATTTAGGTTCGACTATTTTCTTCGGGTCTAAGATGCAATAATTATGTTCAAGACCCTAAATGTTCAGTTCAGGTTTTATCAGTCATACTATACACCTATGTTTGTGAAAAAGTCATAATATCCGCGCTCTCTCTCTCATACTATACGAAGTCAAAACTTTGCGTTTTCTAAACTAAAAGAACAAGTTGAAATACAATTGCATTTCATATAGTGTCAGTAAGATTCTCACAATAACATGTATGGGGTATTAGTTAGGTTAAATTTCCAAGTATACAATTGATAACACTTACTCCTTCCGTTTTTTTAGATGTAACATATTGATTTTGGGCATTATTCATCCATTACACTTTGACCACTAATTGTTATTTATACATAAGAAAAAATATAGTCATGTGGGATCTTGTTTGATTCGTCACGGTATACACTTTCCAAAGATATATTTTTTATGATTTTTACTTTTATACAATTGGAGATATTATCGGTCAAAGTTGTGCCTCGGCAAATGTGAAAAATCCAATGTTACATCTAAAAAAAACGGAGGGGGTATATAACATGGGTACTTCTTCTCGGTCACGTATTCGTACCCGTACTCGATACGATACGTACTCTCTATGGATACGCATACCCTTTCCTAAAACTTCAAAATCTTGTCGTTTTCTGTTCCCGCACCCGAATCCGCACCCGTACCCGTACCTGTATCCGTCTATGTGCAACCTAGGATAACTCTACTCCAATAATTTTTGTATGATAAATTGATAATGCTCTACCACCGATCTTATGATACAAAAATAACATAATAATTTCTGCATAACCTTCTAAACTGATTTTAAAATTTCATATTGAGTAGAAAGGACAAACCTTCCATCCTTTAGGAATGGTGAACCCATCAAACTTGATATCACATATGGCTCTTCTAAATGACCCAAAAATTGGAGGACAAAGTCTTATACTTTCACGAGCTACTTGCCATGTATATTTCATCCTCATAACATCCTCCATTGTCAGATTCTCTGCTTCCTTTGTTTTGTTAGCTTTAATGTCGTTATGTTCTGCATAAACAGCACAATTAACAATAAATATAAACTAATTTTGGTAAGATCAGAGAATTTTACTTGGATTGCTAGAATTACCAACCAATATGAGTAAATTTACGTAATGCAAATCTTCAACACCAATATCTTTAATTACGTATTAGTAATAAAAATTAATTGAAAAGATCAAACAAGTTGCCACGTGAATGCGTGATAGTCTTTGTTTACCTATAGTCTATATCACTAAAGAAATCAAAGTTTTTCGTATTTTGACCATGTCAATAGTAAAGAAAAACAATATAAAAAAATTACAGTTTTAGTTTAAGGGTAATACTACTATTTCCTCCATCCCATAATATAGTGTTGGTTTCTTTTTCATACAGTCTCCGAGACGTAACTTTGACCTTTAATATCATGTATTAATAAAAAAATATAAAAAGTTGATATTATGAAACTACACATTGAGACGAATCTAACAAGATCCCACATGAATATATATTTTTATATATACAAATGAGAATATTCGGTCAAAGATTTTAAAGTTTAACCCACCAAAAATGAAGTAGGCACTATATTATGCGACGGAGGGGATAGTATCATACCTTGAAGCAACAAAGAGTAGCAATGCGGGTTATGAGCTAACATCTTAAATGTCATAGCAACGGCAAAAGAAGTAGTATCATGAGCTGCAAAGATGAGCAAAACCACATTATCAACCACTTCAACCTCAGTAATTTCACCTCTAATCAACGCACCAACAAGCCTCGACAACAATGACGACAATGTTTCACTTTCACTTTCATCTCCTAATTCTTGTTGTTTTTCCTCCATATCTTTCCTCTTATTCCTCACCACATTAACCAACACCTTCTCAATCTTCGCCCTGGCTCGCTTAGCCCTCCAAAAACTCGTTCCTGGTACGTTCACAAGCGGGGCGAAAACGCCTTCTAGTACCCTCTCGAAGCACTCGAACAACTCCTCTTTCGCTTCCATCTCCAACAAACACTCACAAATCACTTTGAAAGTCAAGAATTTCGCGGTTTTATACAAGGGAATGATCTTTTCTTCTTCTTCATTGATAATACTATTGTTGTTACCACCCCAATTCTTGAGCAAATGAGCCTTGATCACCTCACAAACCTTAGGAACCAAAGCTTCTAGACCTGCGTTTCCAAGACATGGAGCCAAGATTGATCGAATTAGCCGATGTTTTTCTCCAGTCTTCTCCATGATAGAGTTTTTTCCCATCAATTGAACTGAAGAAGAAGGCCAAGAGCTAACCACAAGCTTGAACTCGTTCGATAGGAAGAATCGATTAGCTTCGGCTCCATTTACCACAATCGTTGGGCACCCAATCAGCCTTGTCTTGAAGGTCTTGCCGTGTTTTTGTATCCTTGGAGCAATGAAATCCTCGAACAACCTTGGTTTATAACAAAAACAAAACAATAGTGGTACATGTAACTTTTGAAACTTAAACTATACACAAAAGGATGATCCATTTTCTCAATCAATGATTGAGAATGCATGAAATGAAAATGACGTTTTTCTATAGAAAATAAATGAAGAGGATTCTAATACAATACACAAGTTCATATATATATACTACCTCCGTTTCCTAAAGATCTTCCTTGTTACTGTTCCTACAAATATCAAGAAAGATCCATTGTGTGAGGTGTGGGATGGGTAAAGTAGGAGAGAAAGGGGTTAAGATAAGTAAACAAATAAAAAGGGTTAAAGTAGGAGAAAGGGAGTAAAATTGAATTAATACTATTGTGGTAGATCATATGATAGGGACATGAGAGGGTAAAAAGGGGAAAAAATTCTAAAGTAAAAGAGAGAAGATTTCTTGTAAATGCACTTAAATGAAAAGAGGGAAAATCTTTAAGAAACGGAGGGAGTATATACATGTGGTTTTTGTTTTGTTAAATTAAAGAAACAAGAGTTGGTATAACCCTAATATTTCAAACAAATTAAGTACCTGTTCTTCTGCAAGGCTTTGTAGAACTCAATTGTCTCGCCGATCCAGGGGAGTCCTAGCTCCCCTGGAGGCACAATTTCGTCGTCGCCGTCGTTGTTGTACAACCATCGGAATTTCTTCCTACAATGTAGTACTAATAACACAATAATACTGATCAATGAAGGTAGAAGAGCATGCATAAGAAATGTGAAGGCTAAGTTCATAAAGTTAGCCATTGGTGTTAGATGATAAGTAAACATGAAGGAACTGTTTATTACATGCTATACTACCAAGTCTAACTCAGGATAAAATTATACAGCTAGATAACTGAGATCTGGCATTTATATATAGCTTTGGGAGAATCAAAACTTTATTAAGAATTCAATGAGAGTTGCAACTAGCTTAGCTAAATTCAACAAACGGAATCAAAGCTGGAAAATAGTATTGGAGACGTAATAATTTTTATTATTATATTTGTTTGATTCTTAAAAGTTGTATGTTATGATTGAAAAATAGTCAATCTCAATTACATCCCTAAATTGCCAAAACAAAAACAAAAAATTCTTTCCCTAATTAGAATAATTGACTTGTCAAAATGAGTCTGTTTTTGGAGAGACGGTCTCACGTTAGTGTTAACGTGAGACCGCTGATGTCATGCTGACATCACGCACGTGTATCAAACCAACAGTAGAATTAGTTAAGCGCTTGCACCTATTAGTTATGCTAGCCTTAAATTGATTCTGGATGAATCAGTTAAGTATTGAAGTATATTAGTTAGTCGCTGGAGTATATTAATTAGTCGCTGGAGTATATTAGTTAATCGCTGGAGTATATTAGTTAATCGCTGGAGTATATTAGTTAAACGCTGAAGAATATTAGTTAAGCGCTGAATTATATATTAGTTATATCATAAAAATCAAATTATAATGCATTTTATTGGTCATAACTTCAATATCATGCATACATAATTATGTCTTTCTCAAAAAACCTAATGCACTAATTCTATCATAAATCCTCCAAACAAACGCATCATGCTCTTCTTCAATAAGTCAGACAACAAAGAATTGCAATAAACCAAACTAGGGCAAAACTCACCAGATCTTTAACACACAAAAACACGTTAGCAGCTTCAATCAAAAAATCCTTTTTATTAAAAACATTGATCACTATATCAAAGAAGAACAACCAAAATTGAGAAAGAAAACAAATATTGATGAATGTGACCAGTTGAAGAAACCTAGAAGTTTAGTTGGATCAAAAAACTGATTATGATGAAGAACAAATTGAATAATATATGGGTTTAACTATCTAGTGATGTTTGAAGAACCCATTAAAATTTCCCAGTTGTTGTGTTTGAGAAGTGTTGAAATTTCTTCAACATTTTCGGCATTGGAGAGATTCAAGGTGGTGAAATTGTAGGAGATAATCTGAGTTTTGTGTGTTTTTTGTGTAAAAAACAATAATAACTAAATACCCAAATATCATAATTATGTATCAGAAAATAGTAACTAATAGCCAGAATCACAATTATCAACCATAAAACCATAAATGAAGGTCGAGGCTAAGAATTGGAGGAAAAACAGACTCGTCTCACGTTAGTGTTAACGTTAGTGTTTGTTATGATTGAAAAATAGTCAATCTGAATTACTTCCCTAAATTGCCAAAACAAAAACAAAAAATTCTTTCCCTAATTAGAATAATTGACTTGTCAAAATTTTCATATGCATTGTTTAAACTTTAACCATTCACGATAAGTGAAACACTTTCCTTATTTGTTGGCATATTCACAATAAGTGAAACTAAGCTCTGATTAGTAAAAATAATTCACTCTCATTACAAATATGCCACCAAAAGGCAAGAGGGGACTACAACCTATTTGTTTAATCACTCTACTTTATTATTTGTGGTCCCAATTTTTTCTCTCTACAAATCCTTGGTATGTGTGTACTTTCTCTATGTTTCACTTATTGTGAAACGGAGGAAGTATATAGTAGCTTCATAGCCATATTTCGCAAGTTACATATTATACAATACACTAACAAAAAAGAATATTGTATACAAATATATACTCCCTTTATTTCCTAAAGTCTTAATTTTCGTTTTAGTCTGTTTCTTACCTTAAAGATCTTCTGAGTTCCATTTTATTCTTTGTTTGGTAAAGATTTCTTCCTTCTCCATACAATCTTATCCCATTTGTTAGACCCGTACAACTAGATTGGCAATTGGGCGGGGCGGGTGTAGAGGATGGTACCCCCACACCCGCACCCGCATTAAATTCTCATCCCCATTCCCGCCCCACCATCCATTGCGGGGGAAGATTCCATCCCCATCCCCGCCCCACCACCCATTGCGGGGGGAATTCTAGACCCAACCCCGCACCCGCGTCGTACCCGCGTCATACCCACTTCATCCCCGCAAAAAATCCACCAAAAAATTTGCCATAAGCCCATTATAGTTGTCTACTTCACAAAATCACAATATAATATAGTAAAAGAAAAGTTAAAATACATTAACAAAGGCAAATGTTTTATTACATTTCAAAAGAATCTTTAAATACATTAGTAATATATGTATATAAATAGAATTTTAATAATAAATATGCGGGGCGGGGGTGGGGTGGGGCGGGTATAACATAAAATCCACACCCGCTCCACCACCCATTGCGGGTACAATTTTAATCCCCATCCCCGCCCTATCCCCGCCCCAATTGAGCGGGGATGGGGCAGGTCTCCTACTTAATCCGCCCCACTGCCATCCCTACGTACAACTATACACTTTATATAGAATAACAACAAAAGGACCTAGCTAGTTTCACAATCTTTTCCCTCATTGCCTTGGTTTATACTTTATGTTACTATAATAAATATAGGAAGATCTTAAAAAAAAAATGGAGGTAGCATATAGAAAAGGACTACTATCATTAAGGAGAAGAACATAATTTCTAGATTCAAGACAATGTGTAAGTGTAACATTGAAATGGAAAGATAATAGCGCGCAGGTAAAGTTAAGCCACAAATCAGGATTATGCTTTCAACAAGTGCAATTCAAAGATCATATACTAATTCACGAGGGTTGACAATTCTACGGATTAGCCAAACGTTTTCCACGATGTAATCATTCATTTGGAAATTTAAATCAATGAATAACTACTATGTGCATATGAAGAATTTGATAATATTTAATTAAATTTTTGATTTGTAATGTGAATTAGCATACAGTTTACATCACATAGGAACAGTCCATACTATCGTTTTACATACAATATTACTCTAATAGTTGTGTTCACGAAGATGGTTCATTTTGGAGGAATGTTTTGAAGATAGGCACGATTGGGGTTTGGTAGTACATTAAACTCATGAAGAGGCGTCGAAAGCTTGTGAAAGATGGGGAGCAGACACACGATTGTGTTCAATTCCACGGATATGTACTCTATTGCAATTGAAAACTCTTTCCAACGTGGGCTTTTAGGCCCCGTGAAGTTTATCACATATATTAAAAGTGAGAGTAAGAGAATTCTCTTGCAAAAAGGGGGAGAAATATAATATCTTTTTTACAAGAGATGAGAATTGAACTCCCGTCACAGAGTTAGAAGAAGACCCTTACAACTATTAAGCCAACCTTGATCTTCTTTCGGGATTCTATATAAGTAAAGGTAGATCTATCTAGAGTAGGTCTCGTAAAACAACTAAATATACTCATGAACATCTACATAAATTGAAGATCCTTTCTACAAGGGATGAGAATTAAACTCTGATGTGAAAGAAGAGCCTTATAAATATTAGGCCAACGTTAATCTTCTTCGGGATTTCTATATTACTAAAGGTAGATCTATCTAGAGTAGGTCTCGTAACACAACTAAACATACTCATGAACATCTGCATAAATTGAAGATCCTTTCTAAAAAGGATGAGAATTGAACTTCGATGTGAAAGAAGAGCCTTATAACTATTAGGCCAACGTTAATCTTCTTGGGGATTCCTATATTACTAAAGATAGATTTGTCTAGAGTAGGTCTCGTAACACAACTAAACATACTCATGAACATCTGCATAAATTGAAGATCCTTTCTACGTACAAAGGATGAGAATTGAACTCCGATGTAAAAGAATAGCCTTATAAATAATAGGCCTACGTTAATCTTCTTCGGGATTTCTATATTACTAAAGATAGATCTATCTATAGTAGGTTTCGTAACCCAACTAAACGTAGTCATGAACATCTGCATAATTTGATGAATTATATGAGTACTCCGTAACATACGGCAGGCTTGGAGTTATCTCGTCCGTAATCACATGCTGAAGATGGGATCCCACTTTTTTGTCCCTCTCTTCCCTCGCAACTAGTCAATTTAGTAATTTCGAAGTTAGTTGATTATGGTCGTTGGATTAACGGTTTTCCGGAAACATTAGCAATAATAATCCAAAGCACATTTTCCCTCCTTTCTTTAAATTCCTTAAAATTGAAGGGATGATAGTTGACTTGTGAGCCGGAATGATACATAATCTATAATTCCTTCATTCGTGGGCGACCACACATTGTGTTAATAACATTTTTAAATGTCTTGGATCATTAAAACAATTAATTATGCTAAAACATTGAGATGTTCGTTTCCTCCCCCCTCCCCAATTATTAATTTTTTTAAATTCCTTTTCAAGAATATTGTAGGTATGTTATGTGGAGAAAAAAGTTCCTACATTGATTGCAAACTTTGATAGACCATCACGTCTTGAACTTGGTTCACATTTAATTTGCTTAAGATATTTTTGAACAAATTAACAAATAGTCTCAGTTGGTATTCTAAACCATCGGAATGGCCGGAGATGGATGATAGGCTAAAATGCTTAATAGTAGGTAATATATCTTGTTGAACACTAGTTTTGATGCTGACAAAAGAACAAAGAAACAAACTAAGTATTAGACTAACAAGTTGTTAAGTGAATGACTTTTACAAGGTAACAATGAAAGGAGCAAAGAGAATACTAAGTCAAAGAAAAAATCAAGTTTGGATTTTGAAGACTAAGTGAAGATACTCAAGAAATTGGTACTAGAGAAGACCAAAGCAAGGCTTTATATTTCTAGTTTCAATGTAAAGGAACGAGCAAGAATTAGCAAGAATTGGTAAGGAACTGTGGCAATTTGAAAAGAGAATGAATGTCCGTTTCTTTGTAAGGAACAGACGATCTGTCACTGTCATGATAAGTTAAAGGAACTAACTTTCAAAAGGAACTAGACAAAGGTTGAAGTAGTACAACGGTTAAAATATGATGCTTGAATGTTTTATGTCTAGATAATAGGTAACCTTTTTTTAATTAGTAAAAATCTGATTTTAAGGAAATAATTTTATTTTTATAAGATAATAACCTTTTCGGTTTTAAGCAAATTATTTTTAAAGATAATATCATGGTAAAAAGATTTTATTTCTTTTTAATTAATTAAAATACTTTGTAGTTAAATCAGATATTTGATTTACTGCTTTAGTGGTTGCTAAATTAAGAAAGCAGTAACATTCCCATCACCCATGTTTAACAGAGATTGCGGAGATCATTGGTTTAAAAAAGGAACGTGTGTTCCTCAAGTTGAGGAACATCATGGGATGGTGTTTTTACCATTAACTCATGTTTTAATCCCACGTTCTAAGTAATCACGCACTGCTATAAATACTAATGTCTAATTAAGTTCCAATTTGTATCTGACCAAGTGATTTATGAGTTTAACTAAGTAAAGTGTTGGTGCCTTCATTTTCTCATAAAATTCATTTGTTCTTTACCTTCTTACTCTAATTCTACTAATTTTATTGATTATTGTATTTTGGTTTTGGGGTAAGGAGATTTTGATTGAAGTCTTGTAAGAGAGAAAGCTTTGAGTGAAGCGAGTTAAACTGAGAAAATTTCAAGAGAAGTTAAGAGGAAACTGTTAAGGAAACATTTATTCAGAAACTTGAGTTTAGGAACTCAAGATGTGGCCCGTGAATAGAACTAGGTTATAACAAAGTTGTTTGGCCTAATTAGTTAAAATGTTTTGTTTAAAAATCTCTAGTGTCGAGGTTGTTTCTTCTTGTTGGGCCCAAGAAGTTTTTCCTCGTAAAAGTCCCTTGTGTTCTTTTAGCTTATTTCTTTGTTCAAGTTTTATAATTCTGCAAAAAGTTATGTTTATTTCTACAAATACAATTAACCCCACCCCTTGTATTGTTCGTAGTGAAATATCATATCTTAAATAAGCTTGGACAAGCAAGATTTTTATTCGCAGGATATTCTTACTACATAAAAGTCCAATGTAGTTCCGTCCTCAAGCTAATTATCAATAGGTTGACTAGTCCACTAATCTTATACGTTCTTATCCTCCATCTTTTTTTTCGACGGGAAAATTAGTCATCATTCATCTGTGATCTATGGAGTTTTTCGCTTAACAATAGGAGAACTACTAAAGATACCCTTGGGCTTTGCGATCCAAAGAGATCTTCAAATTAAATACTCTATAAATGTTGAGTTTTGATGATGAAAAATATAAACTATATTTTCCATCATGTGTTCTTTTATATATTCTTGTGATGCAATGTTAGCTTTGGGAAAGTCAGATCTTCAAGTTTGACGAAAAAGAAGATTGAAGAATAGTTAGATTTTTCTATATAGAAAACTATGGAATAGTTTTTAACTAAATTTAAATGTTGTATATGGGATACAACCAAACTATTGATTAAAATATGATTCTTATAATTATTCATGACTATTAGAGTTAGTAGTATAAATGACTAGAATGAACATGCATGTTTTTAAATAATAAATGTTATATAAAATAATAATATTTGAAAGGAGAAATATTTTAATTAAGTAAAATATTATCTTGATAAAAATATATGACACTACCCATCAACCCAATCCCTTTTTTGTTAATATCTTGTAAAATAATACCTTTTTAGGGTTAAAAGAGACACATTCTATGATACATTATTGTATTATACTACCTCAATTTCTCAATACATATGACATCTATTTTTGGCACGAATCTAAGGAGGAGGAGAAAGTGTTTTATTTTTACTTTATTACACACCCATGTGATTAGTTGTGTTGGTTATCATAAGTTAAAGTATATAAGTCATTTAATGCTTAAAAATTTACCAAACCGTGAAATATTGCATGTATTGTGAAATATCCAAAAGAGAAAAATGTTGCATTTATTGAGAAATGAAAGTAGTCATTAGTACTTCCTCCCTTCTGTTTAAATTTAACATAGGGAATTTTTTTCTTTGAGGGGAAACATAAGAGACTAGCACAAGTATTTAGAAGAGGAGATAGATGGAGAGAAAGAAAAAGAAGAACCCATGTGATGAGTAGAAAGATATAGAGAAGTAAATACCAAATGTACGAGAATATATAACCCCTTGACGGATGATCGACATATACATGCCGGCTCACAATACATGTCGGTGGTCATCTGTTTATTCCTGTGACGACCCAATAGTCATAACAGTACGGGCGGACAAGATCATACTTGTCGGCCACCAAACATGCTCCGCCAAATGCTACAATTACGAAAATAGGCGTCGTCAGCAACAAGTGCTTATCAGTACAATGCTTATGTGTATGGATTGATATTATGACGTACATGTACGAATAGGATTCCATATAAAGAATTCACTACCTATAGATAGACCCTACACTGTTCCAAAAGTACATTTATTGGGACCCTACTTACTTTATCTGCGCATTACTTTGTTAAACCTTGTCTTACTGAAGCATCAGAGTGAGTCTACTCAACAACCCCTAAAGGTCAGTCATCCTTGTTCCTTGTGCAGGTACACGAAACTTCTTACACCGACATACTGAAGTCGCAAAACTTTATCATCCTTTCAATGGTTATCAACACTTGACGTCCACTGTTTCATACCTCGAAACACCAAATAAATATTATTTTATATATTTTGAAATGATTTAAAATACTTTAAATGTTTTATTTATTTTAGAATGGAGAAAAGTACGTGATGTTGTATAGCAAGATTATAATTTGTAAAGGAAGGAAAATGACAACAGAGATTAATTTTTATTTTGGGATTTCCCCCTCAAATGTCCTCAATCCTCATCCGATATCCATATCCATATAAATCCATAACCCATTCAAGATGTGGAAGGGCTAAAATGTCAACAAGAAATAATCATGGTATTGTCCTGTTACAGGTGTAACTAAGTAAGTGAATCACGGGGGCTGATGTTGATTGTTGATTGTTGATAGAAATGGATCTATGTTTCATCTAATACCGGACAGAATATGTTTGTCTTTTCCCTACTTATTGCTGATTGAGCTGTCAGGTTTATTATTAATTTATTATATTGTTGATTCTTAATTACTGGGGATGAAAAGACCATCAAGATAATACTTTATTCCTTAACTATGCGGCGAAAAAGGCCTAATTCTCTCTAAATTGTTGTTTTCAATTTAAACAAAATATATTACTGAAAAGGACTTGGATACAGGTGAACTACTGCAATTAAAACAGATGGCAGTTTCAACTGCTGGTTGCGTTGTTGACTTGTAGGAAGAACACATAAAAACGAGAGTTTATTTTGTAAGAGACGTCTGTTTTTAAATTGAAATTAGGTAATTGTAAACTCAATATTAAAAAGAGAATTAGCCCAATAGTGGCTAGGTTAATTTCTTTCGGTGACTAGTTTAATCCATTTAGTGACTAGGTCTAATTTTATATCAAAATTAGCCCGTCTTTTTTAATAATTTTTGTAGAAACGAAGAAAGAAAACAAAATTATAAAACAATATGTACAATAAAAACGTAATTTTCTTAGAACTTCATTAATTTTGCATAGATTCAAAGGATGAAAATTTGAAAATTATGAAATTGTTTGATTGACAAAGATATAAATAAGATTCACTTCTTTTTTTTTTTGACATAAGTTACGTCCACTTATTAAGCATTTCTACTTTTTGAATTAATCATTAATTTTCATCAATCTCCCTGATATAAGTTGAATTTCTTATATCAATTCATACTTATTGAACTCAAACCAAATAATTTTTAATTTGTAACTTGTATAAAGTAAAACTTCTTTGACAATGGTAATTCTTAAAAGGGTTATGCTATATGCAGCCTTAGGGTTGCATATAAGACATAAATACACTACTTAAAATGAAAATAAGTTGCGAATTTATGAATTTTTTTCGCATCAACCGATGTAATAAATGATCAATTAATGCAACTTATTTCCATTTTAAGCTTCTTATATATAGCCCTTAGGATTGCATATAACTTTTTCCTTCTTAAAAAGCTAAACTTGTTACATTCATCCAAACCGCCAGATGATTGTTTAAGAAAAAGGACAAGGTAAAACAACTATCAAGCAAATAGACAAGCCCTTTTCCTTGACCAATAGCTGGAAACCTAAAACTTGTACATCCCTCAAACATAAGAGCCTTCAAAAATAAAACATGACACCCACAAAGCCAAACACATATATCCTGCCTATAATTCTTCCTATGTGAACTATCAAAAAAAAAAGTCACCCTACAAGATCTCACTTTGCTGTAAAACTAGAGAAAGCCTCAATTACTTGCAAATTCAACAATGGATGAACCATTTCTACCTCAAGTTGAAGATACAACCAACACTCCACGATCAAGGCGACATCAGTATATTCATGATCCAGGCACACC